>NC_056737.1:779492054-779792054 GCF_019279795.1 Protopterus annectens | reverse complement strand
CAGTTTATGCTACTAACAAATTTTTGGAGGCTGATTAAATATTTTGAAGAAAAAACATAAATTACTGTTAAGGATTTAAGATATGGAACATTATATTAATTGGTCATTTTTACCCCCTATTAAAACATATGATAAAAATTGCTAGGTTCTGCAGTAGGCTTTAGAAATGTTTGAATAGATCTAATAATAATTTATTAATATTGAGCTTGGAAAAAATTACTTAATCTAAAGAAAAACAGACTGTAAAAATCACAATTGCAAAAGTAAACATCTGCTCTATATTTTTTGGCATTTACATAATCTGTTTTCAAATTATTCTAATATTTGGTTATCAGTTTTAAGCTCTAGAAATAACTAACAGTAAAACATTAGAAGTTTAATCCTACCTAGATATTTAAAAGCCATCAGACTATAGTAAGATGCCTTGATAAATTTAGGAAACCATTTAAATTTTAAGATATATTTGTTAATCTTATTTAAAAAAATTCTTTAGATGGATTGGCAGGAGGAATTTATTGAAGAGAATAATCTAGGAAAGATATTAATTTTTGCTATTGCAATTTTTGAAAAAAAAAGAAAAGTTTTGAGGTTTCAATGTAACCAGATCATGTTGCAGTAAAGATGAACATTTAACAATACTGTTATTATTATTATTATTATTATTAAGTTCTTTTGGTTAAAAATAATTCCTAAGCTTTTAATGTTAGTAACAATATCTATACTGTGGAGGTTTGGTATATTCATGTACATATACTTGTGATCTAAAGGAAATTTGATTTCTCTTTTTCTGGCTATTTCAGCTATTGTTTGAAAATTTTGAAATAAAAAAAAAAATATGTGGGAGGTTAATGACAGAATTCCAGTCTCCATAAAAATATGAATAATTAAGTTATTAAGAAGAGAAAAACAATGAATTTGTCCTAAACACAATAAATACAAAGGAAAAGTATTTTGTTATTCAGTGAGGGGAATGTATTATTCAAACAGTAGTAGTGATTTCAAGCATCAAAATCTGCTGATAATAGCAATGCCAGCTTTATTTGTATGTTGGCCACCAACTGCAGTTGTGTGGATTCACCCTTTCTGAATATTCTCACTGTTTTAGAATATGCATTTATTGTATAACTGCAGTAATAAGAATTATAGAGCAGATAAAAAAGGTTGCTGTATGGATAGGAATACAAGGCATTCTTAGATCAAGCTGTGATGGATCTTTTGCAAATCTACAAAATTAATAGCATCAGAACCCCTTGATCCAAGAATTTAAATTTTGCTTGCAACATAAATAGGAGATGTTTGTGAGGCATCTATGTGTTGCAGAGGAGTCCCATGCTCTAGAACAAATTTCCCATCCATCTGAAGCAGTGTCCATCTCTAACCCTATTTAAACGTAACCTTAACCAATGGATGAAAAATTAGAAATTCACTCTGTGTCTAGTCCCCAAGTCACTTATTGATAGTAGCAGACCGTTTGGGAATAGTTACTAACACCCCACCCCCATAACCTTTAGAAACTTCCTAGATAACCTACACATGTGTAACAAATGCCCATGACACACAGGGACATGACTGGGCTGAGCTGCATGACTAGGCTTATAAAAGCACTGCTGATCATAAGCCTAGCATATATCTATGATTATCTGACCCTATAATATGATTAAAATGTGATTTAAAACAGCAAGGAAAGCAATGTGTTGTAGTAGTTATACAAAATGACTAATAGAAGATAACAATATAAATAAAGGACCACCAGACCCACTTCAGGCTTAAACCTAATGAAAAAAAATCTACTAAAATTTTCTACATTTCTAGAATTTCTAGACATGGAGAAAATATAGACTACACTTGAGTAGTGTTTTAACTATATAAACTGTAAAATATGAGCTCAAACTATTTTGCTTTGTCTTTCCCTTCGCCGCTCTAGTTGCATATTCCTTATTTTCCCCCTGCCTGCTGTATTTCTCTTGTAGACAAGTACCTTGCAGGTTTCTGCAGTCTTTTTACTGCACTCTCTTCCCCTGTTGCTTTTCCCTGAATGTGCTTTCTCGCTTGTAGTCAGCAATCATTTTTTTTGTCAGCTTGATTTGTTTTCTTGCTACTGGTACAGTTTTTCCACCATTCATTCCTCTCTTATATACTTTATTAATTCCAGTATAGTCTTTCACACACTTGTAGCTCTGTTAGTATGCACAAGACAGCCTTATGCATTGTAGGAGTCAATAACAAGAAATTAAATCTATAATTCCTTTTTAACACATTTTGCATGCCAGAATGTCCTTGGGCATGCAGCTCTTTGCTTTAATTATGATTTATTTAGTATATAGTCTCAATCTTTTACAGTGTTTTCAGCATCTCTTTAATGCTTTTGCTGTCACCTTTCTGGGAATGTATGCTGATTTGGACCAGTTACACAAATACCTCTCATTCTGAGCATTCATTGGCCTCCTTTCTCACTTCCAGTTTTGTTCCATATTCCATTCCGACGACTCACCTTTTCCCTAGTCATGTCTGCTCAGCTCTTTTTTTTTTGTGTACCATTTCTTGACACTTTTGCTGTTGATCCCTTTTCTGGTTCTATTGTTTGCATTTCTCTCTCTCCCTCTCTCTCTCTCCCAGTAACTGTGACTCCATTTCTTTTTCAGTCTTTGTTGCCAGTCTTTCTGCCTACTGATTTTCTTCCTTAACTGCTTCATGTATTGTATGCATATATACTGTCTCTGTGTAGTTACTTTCTCTTATTCTCTCATTCCTTTTATTCTCATGATATCTGTCTTATCCCTCTTTAGGAAATCGGTGGTCATCTTCTAGTGATAAGGGCTTCCTTTTGTGTGGTGTCAGTGCTACATCTACTTCAAGGCCATCTTCAAGTGCCTTCTTGTCCCTTCTGGAGTATACACACAAAGACATAAACACATGTGCACACGCACACACATGCGTACAGGCGCACACACATGCGCACATGCGCACACACATGCGTACATGCACACACAAGCACACACACACATGCGTACATGCACACACATGCGTACATGCACACATATACGCACACACACGCGCAAACAAACACACACGCACACATGCACACACACACACACATGCACACACACGCGCGCACACACACACGCACACACACATGCACACACACGCACACATGCGCGCACACACACACACACACACACACACACACACACACACACACACACACACACACACACACACACACACACACACTCACACACACACACACACTGTCTCTCACCTTCTTCCCTAGCAGTTCCCAAACCTTTGGTAGGTTTATGAAGCATACTTGTTGGACTGCTGTATTAGCTATCAGCTGAGAAAGGTACTGCCATTGTGTTCTTATGCTCCTATTCTACAGCTAATTTCTCAACACATCAAATTATTTTCTTTTGAGATACAGGAATGCTGAATAATCCATGAAAATTCTGCTCTCTCTTCCATCTACTGCTTTCAGTTTCTGTTTTCTAGCCATGTTTAACATCTAGTCTTTGGCTGAGAAAAAGTGTATTTTGTAAGGGACATGCCTGTACTATCCTGCATCTGATTATTTCCATTTCTGAGATGTCCATATCAGTGAGGGAGCATGCCTGGACTGGCTTGCCTCTGCTTCATTGCAGTCCTGTGATGTCCAAATCAGTAATGGTTCAGCTATCTTAATCATTTTTTGAAGAAATCATGCAGCTTCTCCAAAGGGATTTGCTATGAAATGCTATTCTGAGGTTTCAGTGTTCAGTATTAAACATTCAAACTCTCTAGCCTCATCTTAGGCTTTCTATGAGTTTACCTCCTACTAATTTGTGATTGTAAATTACCAATCAGTTCATCCATTTCCTTCTTATGTAGTTGTAAGCTGTCCAATCTTATTTATATAAGTATTACATTGCCTTATATGGAAACTGTTTTTATGTATTTCTTTACTAATCTTAGGCACATTCATCAGTTCACCATTATTTTTTTTGGAATAATTATTAAACACTGCTATTGTTGATGCCATTATATCATTGTTCTTGCACTTAAAATCAAAATAAGATTACTTACTATACTCCTGAACTCATATTAAACAAACACAACCTATATTAACTTAATCTGATAACTTGTATATCTTATCCTATGTATTTGTTTGGCAATAAACCTTTGAATGCATTCCAATGTCCAAATTTGCTCTGTGTTATACCCTCAAGCTGCCAAACTGTATTCAGTATTTGGTCTAACCACTATCTTATACAGTGGCATCCATGCATGGGATATTCAGAAGAATGTCTTTGATGTTGGCATAACTTTTCCTGATAACCATCAAATACATTCTATTCAAAACTGAAATACTTAAAAATGTGTCCAATGTCTTGGAATCTATCATGTGTGAGAATCGAGGTTCCACTAGCTGCATAAGAGTAAGGGTGATAATTGCTAACAAAATAAAGAATCTTGGATTTCTTAACATTCAAATCCATATTGTATTTCCTAAACCATACCTTAGTTTTACCAAAATAGCCCTGTCATATGGCTTGATCATCTTCTTCTTCTTCTTTCAGCTGCTCCCGTTAGGGGTCGCCACAGCAGATCAACTGTTTCCATTTCTTCCTGTCCTCTGCATCTTGCTCTGTCACACCAACCACCTGCATGTCCTCTCTCACCACATCCATAAACCTTATCTTAGGCCTTCCTCTTTTCCTGTTACCTGGCAACTTCATCCTTAGCATCTTTTTCCCAATATACTCTGCATCACTCCTCAGCACATGTCCAAACCAATGTAATCTTACCTCTCTGGCTTTGTCTCCAAACCTTCCAACCTGGGCTGCCCCTCTAATATACTTATTCCTAATCCTGTCCATCCTTGTCACACCAAGTGCAAATCTTAACATCTTTAACTCTGCCACATCAAGCTCTGACTCCTGCCTTTTTGTCAGTGCCACTGTCTCCAACCCATATAACATAGCTGGTCTCACTACCCTCTTGTAGACCTTCCCTTTCACTCTTACTGGTACTCGTCTGTCACAAATCACTCCTGACACTCTTCTCCACCCACTCCATCCTGCCTGTACTGTCTTCTTCACCTCTCTTCCACACTCATCATTACTCTGAACTGTTGATCCCAAGTACTTAAACTCATTCACCTTCACCACCTCTACTCCCTGCATCCTCACCATTCCTCTATCCTCCCTCTCATTCACACACATATATTCTGTTTTAGTCCTGCTGACCTTCATTCCTCTTCTCTCTAGAGCATATCTCCACCTCTCCAGGGTCTCCTCCACCTGTTCCCTACTCTCACTACAGATCACAATGTCATCTGCAAACATCATAGTCCACGGGGCCTCCTGTCTGATCTCGTCTGTCAACCTGTCCATCACCATTGCAAATAAGAAAGGGCTCAGAGCTGATCCTTGATGTAATCCCACCTCCACCTTAAACGCATCTGTCACTCCCACCGCAGACCTCACCGCTGTCACACTACCCTCGTACATATCCTGTACCATGCTCACATACTTCTCTGACACTCCCAACTTCCTCATACAACACCACAACTCCTCTCTAGGCACCCTGTCATATGCTTTCCCTAAATCCACAAAGACGCAATGCAACTCCTTCTGACCTTCTCTGTACTTCTCCATCAACACTCTCAGAACAAACATCACATCTGTAGTGCTCTTTCCTAGCATGAAACCATACTGCTGATCACTAATCATCACCTCCCTTCTTAACCTAGCTTCGACTACTCTTTCTCATAACTTCATGCTGTGACTGATCAGTTTAATCCCTCTGTAGTTACTACAGCTCTGCACATCACCCTTATTCTTAAAAATTGGTACCAAACCACTTTTTCTCCATTCCTCAGGCATCCTCTCACTTTCCAAGATTTCATTAAACAATCTAGTTAAAAACTCCACTGCCATTTCACCTAAATACCTCCAAGCTTCCACAGGCATGTCATCGGGACCAACAGCCTTTCCGTTTTTTATCCTCTTCATAGCTATCCTTACTTCCTCCTTGCTAATCCACTGCACTTCATGATTCACTATCCGCACATCATCCAACCTTTTCTCCCTCTCATTCTCTTCATTCATCAACCCCTCAAAGTACTCTTTCCATCTGCTCAACACACTCATATGGCTTGATCATATTTGTCACAAAAGCCCCCAGCTTGGTATCATCTGCAAACTTACTGAGCTGTACTCCCTTCTCTTTTTGGGAAGTCTAACATACATACTGCAAACAATTTTGGCCTAAGCACTGAGCCTTTGGGGACCCCTACATTTAACATGTATTTGAAAGGGACAGTAATACATTAACAATTCAGCTTCTCTCTCTTCCAACCAGATTTCTGTCCTTTTTATTACAAAACCATTAACACTGAGTTTTGACAGTACTCTAATAATTCCTTTATGAGCTAATGAATCAAATGCTGATGATAGATCCAAGTGTACCACATTAACTGGCAAGACCTGAAATATTGCTTCTCAAACTGTTTGATAAAAGCTTACCATATTCAACAGGCAGGAGTATTCTACAGTAAAACCATGTTGAAGTTCGTCAGCATAATATCCCATCCCATGCAACCCTTTCAAAACACTTACATAATATGCAAGTAAAAATAATAAGGTGGTAATTATCCAGTAATGTTAAATTACTTCCTTTCCATATAGGTACAATGACCACATTTTTCCATATTGGTGGAACAAAACTTTTATTTCAGAGTGATTTCTGAAATAAATATCTGTGACAAGTCATTATTGCAACTTTTATTTTGCCAGTAAAGTAAACATATTAGCCCATCTGGTCCAGCTGCAGTGTCAGGCATCATAGAATTTAATACCTTAATTATGTCCTTTTTGCCTATTATTGGACAATTACTCAAGATGCTCATACCCTGATTTCCCACATCTTCCTGATAATGTTTTGAGACCCCTGTAACCTTTCCAACAAACCTATCTAATTGTTTTGGGTCAGAAATCAAAACCTAATTAAGTACAATACTAATATTACAACAACTGCTACCTTTGTACTTCCTCAAATGTTTTATACAGAGTATTTTTATTATTTATTGTATAACTAGCCAACCTTAGCTCATATTTACTTTTAATGCTACTCATTTGTTTCCTTAAACTATGTGTTAGTTTTTGATATCCTTTTATTTAAACTGGTGGCTCCCTTTAAAAATTATCCACATGTAGTTATTTCTCTGCTTTAGTTTGTCAGGTTTCTTATTCTCAACAGACTTCTCTATTTTCTCTTAACATTGACTTTTCCCATCTCCATTTCTTTAATTCAGCCATAATTAATTTTAAATCTGATAACAATCTTCTTAACTTCATCTACATCCATTCTGTCACCCTTTTAATGTTAATTATCTCACATGAAATACTCATATGATCTGAACCACAAAGTTCAGGAAGCATTTTTGGCACATAACATCTTTTTCTTCATTTATTCATACAACATCCAAAATATCATTCTGTCTTGTAGTTTTTTCCCACTATCTCTGAATTGCTCAATTCACATCTAGTAATTATCAGTGTGCTAAAAACTAATATTTACTGTACTCCCATCCCAGTCTATTGGGTATAGTCAAATTTCCTGCTATAATATCACACCCATCATGAAAACTGTTTCATAATTCCTCAATTAATACCTTTACCTCCCATTTTGCTTGGTTCAGAGATCTGTAAAATAATGCAGCTGTTCATTCAAAAATTTCCTCAACTAATTCTCATCCCTATAATTTCATATTTGTCATTGTTGAAAATGAGAAATGGCTGGTAACTGTTACTAACAACCAAAGCCATACTATCCTGTTGTTATTATTTTAACTCAGATGTCCAATATATCTTGATAAATCAGTAGGTTTATTAAACCATGTTTCAGTCACATTAATAACATCATAATCTTTGTCTGCTATTACAGTTTCTAAAGCCAATTTTTTATTATTTCAGCTCCTTGCATTACTTGAGAAGCACCTTAACATTCTCCTTTTCCTTGGATTTTTTTGTGTTTTCTTTACCTATTTTAATACAAAAAGCCACAAAATACCCTTAAACTATCTATTATACCATGACCCCCCCAAAACGTGCACGCTGATTGGCCAGCGTGCCCGTTGTAAATCGAGTTATACTAATGGAAAAAGGTCCGGTCGCCCGGACTTTTTTCCATTAGTATAACTCTATTTTTAAAACACTGTCTCGCTATGTTAAATGGGTTTAACATAGCGAGACAGCTTTAAAATAAGCAACGGAGATCTCCGTTGCTTATTTTAAAGCTGTCTCGCTATGTTAAACCCATTTAACATAGCGAGACAGTTTTAAAAGCAACGGAGAAAGCAAGATCTCCGTTGCTTTTTAGTGTCTCGCTATGTTAAATGAGTTTAACATAGCGAGACACTAAAAAAAAGCAACGGAGATGTCCGTTGCTTATTTTAAAACTGTCTCGCTATGTTAAACTCATTTAACATAGCGAGACACTAAAAAAAAGCAACGGAGATCTTGCTTTCTCCGTTGCTTTTGCCCACAGCTCTGATGTACTGCGCAGGAAATCCTATATCTTCAACTTTTCTTCCTATTTAAAGTTCAAGACTTAGTTCCGAGTCCTGAAGGGTCAAAATGTAAGTGTAGCTTAACACAAGTAACAGTAAAGTATGAAAGCTGCTTGTTTTTTTGCAGGAGGGCATGCTCAATTGCACCACTCACTTACATGATACTTATATACGCTAACAGAGATCAGTGTGGCTTGGAGAACAGGGAATTACTCTGCGATACAGCAGTTTTGAAGTTTGTATACATTTACCTGTAATTGTACTTAAGTTCTGAGGATCATGGTTATGATTCTTGAACATACAATGAGAGCCCCATCAGTAACCACCACAGATACTTCTCAGGGCCCCATTCTTGAAGTTGCTTGGGGTAGGGTATCTTTAAGGCATAAGCATTGCTGTTCAGAGCATTTCTGTATAATGGCAGCAGATTCTCTGGTCCAACTAATAGCCTGAACTAATGCTTTAACAGCTACGTCTTCTTGATGTCACTATTTCATTATGTTTGTTGCAGTTATGCAGTGAACATGGAAGCATCTTGTCACTGTGCACTGAAAACACCTGCAGAAATGCAGATGCATTCCTTGCAGCATGAATAGCTTTCTGTGCCTGTGCTCTAAGCAGTGTGCTGCTTGGTTTGGAAGATATGCATGAGCAGAAGTGCTCATGTATCTTCCAAGGCAGCTGTAAAATAGCTCACTGACGTCTGAGGGGGTGGGGAAAGGATAACCCACATGATCTGCACACTGATCCACTCCATAAGACCTGACTCTTTCCCCAATCAGGGATGACTGGTGTGGAGGATTTTCAACCTAATGGAGGAACAAATAGGTCAGCTGGGTGCAGGAATGGAAGCTAATGTGCTGATCTTGTAGACCGCCTCCCCCAAAAAAGCTGGCAATAAAATGTAAACGCCAAGAAAAAGTTCACCTTGCTATAAGTCCTCATGTGGCAGTAGGTTTAATGCCCACACTATACATATAAAACTTGCTATTTTTGCATTACATAAGTGTAAAGTAGAATAAAATCAGAACCGACTGTAACACAGTTTCCACAACATGCAACCAAGAAATTTAAATTACAACGATGCACATTCCTGCTCTTGTTTTTCTGCACATATTCTACATTAAAGAGGAAAAGACAGGACCATGTCCGTGGGCTGTTCACTATTGGGAACCCTTTTTTAACATGTAAAAGTAAATAATACAAGCTTTGCTTGTGATTATGATAAGAAAGATATGGTTATGTAAAAGGACATATAATGTAATTTTAGTAGTTTCCTCCATTTAAAAAGCACCCCTGGACAAAGCAGTACATATAGAAATGTCATTAAAGAGAAAAAGCTGCAAGTCATGAGTACACATTATCATTGATGAGGTAGTCATCACAGATAGAAGCAACTTTGGACAAAAGGAACAAAAGTTTACATTTAACAAAAGGTTTTGAAAATGCAGTATTTAACATCCCCCGTATTGCAGCTTCTCCTAAGTGGGGCGGGGGTGGTTGCATTCACCAAAATAAAATGAAAGAATGTATAAAGAAAAGAATGAGTACATGATTTCTACTCATTAGGGGATCAGGCTATGTCCAGGTATATTATCCAGATAATACTTTAAACTACAAACCTATCAAGTACTCCTATTTTTATCTTTATATGTAAAGGTACCGAGTACCCAAGGAAATTTCATGGGAAATTACATCAACCATAAGTGGCCTGTTCTGTACAAAACTGTTAGGGACTATATTATATGAATATTGCAATTGGTACTGGGACACCAGAAGGCTGGCAGGGTTCTATTCCCACTCCATGTGATTGAATTGCTGATAATGTAATGCACCTTTAAGGGGTGCTGCACTCCTGATCATCCTTTGGATAAGATATTAAACCAAGGTCCCATCTGCTAGAACTGGTAGCAACTCATTGAGATGTAAATGATCCCATGGTACCAATCAAAAAGAGTAGGGGAAATTCCTCAATGCCTTGGCCAGATTTCCCTTAGCAGTATAAATAGCATCTTGGGTCTCCCTTCTAAAAAGTATACTAGCCTAGTGGGATTAATCAGGTAAACAAAAGGTAAATAAAAGCAAAATAAAACAACAATGATTAGAAAACAGTTAGAGAAATATACCACGAGTCAAAAAGAGTATACATTTCAGTGATTTATAAAGAATGATTCAAGTGTCTTTCTAAATTTGTAGGCAAGGTATGCATGCTCTTCACAAATGTGTCTTTTGGGGGGGGGGTAGTAAGAATAGACTGACTAGTTATATTCTTAGCTCTGTGCTGCACAGAAGGCAAATGGAAACTAAATGAATCACACAGATGCATTTTCATCACTGAACTGTCAGATTCTCTTTAGACTGCCCAGATTTCATTCTTGTATAATTTAATGTTATTTTGGCTGTTACATTGATGATTTTAAACTGAGATAAAGTGACTTAAAACCTATAATCCTAAGCTTGTTAACTTATGATGAATAATGAAGAAACCTACGGCAGCAGGGCATTTAGACTGACATTAATGCATATCTGTATACTCTAATGCACTTAATTATTAATTGATTGTGCCTGCTCAGCAACCAGGATTGATCTATTAACCTAGAATGCATTTCTGCACTGCTGAATTAAGCATTTCTTATTTTTCTTGACAATCAAATTATTCAAGTGTCATTATGGTAATTTTGGTATGTAAATTGTAGATTGCACATGTCAGAAATGTGACAGTAATCTAATTAGCAAGAAGTACAGTGAAGTTATTAAAGATTTCTAAAAGATTATATTTGTTTCTTGGTGACATAGAACAATATTTTTTGAAGAGTAAATTATATTATAAAATGCAAGCTATATTAATTACTAAAGTAACAAGAGTATACTATACGAATTCAGTTCAGTTTTACAGCTTATACAATAACAATTTTTGATTTTACTAGCACGGATGAATAGTTACTTTCAGTTTTCTCTGCCATCAAATTACTTACATGCAAGTTAATCTTTAGTTGTCAGTGTAAAATTATATAAGTTTAATTTTGATTCCATGCCTAACATACTGAATTGTAGTTATATTAGTCTTGCATTTCAAGTTAATAAATATTTAAAACAAATCAATAGAATACCATATTGACAGAGTAAATGATGTAAAAGCATTGATTAACATTATGCATTTTTATGTACTATTATATTACTTGAGAGGAAACTAAAGACTTCTTGTACAGTATTTCCCTCCTTGGCTGGGTGCAACATCGATTTTAAACATAACCAGGTATTATCTTACAGAAATAGATTTTGTTGATTGAGTTGTTATGACTGGCAATACTTACAGAGACCCTAAGGCCAAGGCATTTTTTAATCATGACTGGTAATGCTCATACAGATTATAAGGCCAACTTTTTTTTCAAAGCTCAAATAAAGGCAAGATAAGATTAGCTGTAAACATCTTAAGATGGATTATAGAAATATAGTCTATAGTTTTCTGGTATATATAATTAGTACTATAAGTATGCTATTTTAATTATAAAAGGAGCATCTTCCTAAGCCCTTTAATCTTAGGATAAATATGTATTGTAATGAAGAAGAACAGGTATACATAAACCATAATGGAACTCTAACAGGTATGGCATACAATTATAAAAGCTTTAAACATTGTCCTTGTACATGTCTGTTGTTCACTAACCTCTAGTATATCAGAATAGCTACAATGAATTATAATCAGTTTTCTCTTACACTAGTTATCTGTTCTCAAAATGGTTATCAAGGTTAATCATTTCAAATTCATTCCTGAGCTGAATTATTTGACAGCCACCTCTTAAACACAGCATAAGTGAGTTATGATTGGAGACCCTCTCATAATCCTCTTTATTTTAATGTTTTTAAACATATTTGACTTATCAAAATTAGTTCCCTCCTATACGGAACAACTGAAACTGGATGTTTTTAGACATGCACAGAGGATGTCCAGCTCAATAGGATGATAAAACAAATAAGAATGAGCTACCATTAACTCTGTATGAAAGAACTTTTCCTGTGAACCTGGAAAGCATTAATCTATTTTGGCACTGAGCAGCTTTGACATGAGCTAACCCGTCTCTTATCTGAAAAGAAATGCATCATACATATCTCATCATCTATGATTCACAACACCCATTCCTGTTGTTTTCATTTTAACATTTTGATGCAAACCTTTAGCACCAATTCTTTGTAACTTAACTACTGCTAGACAATTTTCTAACCCAAAAATGTCTGCAAGCTAAATTATTTCAAGTTTATGGGCTACTATCCCTTTTTAATTCAACTAAAATCTTATGGCTTACTTAAACTTTCCTTTTCACATTTTCTAATAGCTAGGAAAAAGCATAGTCCCCAGGATCTGTACTTTCATTCGTAGGTACATATAGACAGGACAATACTAGGCAAAAGATTACAGACAAGATGCCTAAGTATGGTCACATTTAAGAAGAGACAATTAAAAGTTCATGTCAGCCTTTTTATCATCCACATCAAACAGGGCTGTACATGATAATTGTATGTTAAATTTGTTTATGAATTTCTTAAAGTAAGGATCTTTGAGACTGGTATTTCAAACTTTGGAGAGTAATTCTTTTCTTAGAGCTGCAGGTTTTTGTAGTAAGAATGCCAATACATGTATGGCAGAGGCAAACCTCTGTGTGGCAGTGAAACCCATTATGTAGAAAGTCTGTTGTAGAGTTATTTTCAGTTACATTTATGGTTTGTGATTTGAAATTTTATATTTTGGATTTACAAGTTCTAAAATAACTGACAGCATCATTTCTATATTCAATAAGATCAGAAGGAGAGTAGTATAACAAAGTAGGGTATATAAAAGAGGCAAGTTAGATATAGGAGAGGGATAAAGAGTTAGTGCAGAGAGGGTAGCAGGTGGGATTGTTGGGCAGGAAGAATGAAAAAAAAAACAATAGGACTCATTCAAGAGGAAATGGTCAATATAAACTATATTCAAATGGTTAAAACATGGAAGAGAAAAAAATATTCCTGAAAAGAAGATGGCGTGAAGTGCAAGGAGAAAGTTTAGTGACTACAGACTCAATGGCAATGAATGCCAGGTAAGCAGGCATGCTGGGATGAAGCAGACTGAGATTAAACAGAGCAAGCTAAGTGTACATATTGTATAGTTCAAGTGGACACCAATGCCCACATCTTTGGAATTGCATGAGAAAGACTAGAAAGGCTATAGTAAGTGGCCAAGGTATACAAAGAGTTTAGGGTGTCAAGTCCTCTTTCAAGAGTTACTATCACTACCAAGTCTGTTGATATAGTTCCTGGCTCAAAAAGTGTGAGATGGGCAGAGATTTGGATTAATTAGTGATTGAAGGATACATGATAAATCCTGTCTGCTACTGATGGACTTTACTTATCTCAGTGTGGGACATCAGGACAATTTTGCTATCCAAATGAGCTGGAAGGGGTGGGGAGCAAATCAGGGAAAGGAATGAAGACTGGTAGCAGAAGTACTGGGTAAACAAAGGCATTTACACACAAGGAGGTGTAGGGATAATCAGGGAAGGTTGAGATTACAGTAGGTAGAAAGAGGTGTATGATGTAAGGATTAGGAAGTCGATAAGGGTGAACTGAGTGATAACAGAAGATAAGTCGGCAGGGAGAGTTGACAGGTCATGTAGAGTAATGCTGGGAGTTGAGGCAAGAAAATAGGGGTGCCTCGTTACTCTTTTATTTGTGCCACTGAGCTCATAGACAGGACTTCAGCATGACTTATAGTTGTAGTTGTAATGGATTTTCTGATAAGTCATCATTTCTGTGGTTTAGGCACTTTAACCAGGATCTGCCACTGTTAGATTACATACTTCTCTCCACTAGTTTACTATTCTTGTTAATTACTTTATAAAGGTCTCTGAATTATTGATTCACTCATAAGACATCAGTGACCAATTCCTTATATCCATTGGCTGTCTCAGTCTTCAAGAACGATAGCTGTTAACATACCTACGGTACAGGAAAAACAATTGTTGTTGACATATCTAGAATACATACAAAAACCACCGATACTAATTGAAAAAACAAGTGTTTAAGGGGGTATGACAATGAGAACATACAGAAGAAAGGCAAATCAATATAGACAGTATGATTCTGAAGTTAGTAAAGAAAAAATATTTTTTGTTATTAGGTTTTCACCCTTCTCTGAGAATTTGGAGAATATTGTGAGAATATTTTGGTATATTATAAGTGAGGATGAGAATATTGGTCATTTGTTCCCAAAACACATTATGTTCTCTTATAAAAGAAATTATAATCTTAAAGAAATGTTAAATTATGTGTATGAGGCCAGGAATGTGGCTTAGCAGTTGTCTAGCATGTTTGTGTGTGGACGTTGTAGTGGGTGGGTGTCCTAAGGTTAGTAATTTATCAGGTATGAAAATTAATGGGAGGCATTATAAGGCAAAGGATTATTTTAACTATAACTCTGGAGATGTAGTATATATCATAGGTTGCAATTGTTCTAAACCTAAGTGGTATGTGGGTCAGACAAAACGTAGGGTTAAAGTCCATATTTTGGAACACCTGGGTGATATCATAAACAAGAATAACAATAGTCCTGTGGTTAAGCTATTTATGGAAACACATGGGGGTATGGATTCAGGATTTCTTTACTTTGTTCTTGCTAAACCTTTTCTAGCTAGAAAGTGATTATACAGGGCAACTATTAGATTTACAAGCTAGACTAATTCTGAACTATAAAGCATTGCTCCCTAATGGTTTAAATCAGGAAATTAATTTTTAATATGTTGAATATATTTATAATGTTATGTTGTTGTTTAAAAGCTTTTAAATATTTTGTAATAAGATATGTTTGAGTTAAATATTGTATTAACTGTTCAAGGATGTGTTAATTATAATAATTGTTTGGTGATGTTTGATTGCTTGTTTGCACATGTATATAAATGGCTTTTTGTTGAATGTTACTTTGATACTTGAAGGCAAATGGCTGAGGTCTCAGATCGCTGTAACTGGAAATACATTGGGGAGCGTTGGTGCTATTTTTGCATACCTAGAATACACCCAGCAACTGACGAGTGTCAGTACAGCAGCAGGACTAGCTGTCTGTTCACTCCTGATGTTGTGGGAATTATCAGTTTTACTGCCTGCTTTGTCTTAAGTTAGTTACACTACCATAACTGAGTTTACTACTGCCTTATCACACAGTGAAATCATTGCCCCTTAACTTATTAACTTACTGACTACACTTCTGAAAACTTGCTGAGATTAGTACTGTATTGCTGGCTGTAGTGTCAAGTTGAAATAATATTGCATTGTTGCTCCTTGTTGATGTCTTGCTGTTTACTACTGAGAATATCTTGCGAATTGCCAATAACTAATACTATGTACATAGAAACTAAATTATCTTATCTCAGTTATTGATTGTCCTTTTTTGATCACTGGTGTTGCAGATTTTCTGCTTGTTTTGATCACTGGTGTTGCTGCTTGTTTTGATTACCGGTGTTGCTGGTGAATGTATTGTTACAGCTTTTAAAGCTACTGCTGTGTAGTACTGGATTACCTGGCTGCGTGTTTTTTACATGTTTATTACCTGACTGACTGCTCTGCTGATACTGTGTCTTTGACATTGTCCCATAGAGAAATAGCTACACAAGCGTCATATTGACAGTTGTTTTTCTGAAGCTGTGATCTGGGGTCTAACAAGGGCGCTCATAACCCATCAACTCATCTGCCTTATGGTTACCACTCTTTGAAACTATTCATTAAGACTAACTGTAACTATTCTTATATAGTTACTGTACCTGGAGCTATTCGGTTAGGCTATCTGTTGTTCATTACTGTGACTAAGTAGATAGAAATTGTACAGGTCAGCTGGGAAAGGCTGTCAGATTTAAATGTATTACTGCTAACTGCCTTTTTTGATTTTATTTCACTTTTACATAACTTTTTTGCACTTATGAATACTACAGTGGTTGCATCTCATGTTCTTGTGTATTTTAGCCACATAGTGTCACCCTCTTTCTTATATATGGCGTTAAGTTATCCTGTTTTCTCATACCCCTGCATCTGCACTGGTCATTACAGAATCATAATCCGCTTTTGTTCATTTTATAGCCAGCCTGATAGCACGAGATATTTTGAGGGAGTGCAGCCACTGCCTCATGCTTACCAAAACCTCTTTATTGCTACCTCACAGTGATTCAATATGTGAGAGATGTTAAGTATTTGCTGAACTTGTAGGTCACCTTCTCAGCTCAGAATGTATTTTGTAAACACAATGAGCAGGCACACACACACACACACACACACACACACACACACACACACACACACACACACACACACACACACACACACACACACACACACACACACACACACACACACACACACACACACACACACACACACACACACACACACACACACACACACACACACACACACACACACACACACACACACACACACACACACACACACACACACAGACACACAGACACACACACATACACACAGACAGACACACACACACACACACACACACACACACACACACACACACACACACACACATGCATGCACACGCATACAGTACAGACCACATCCACTAAACTAACATAAGCTGAGGTTATGAAAGGGTCTATATTAGATCATCAAAATCTTCTTTCATCCATGGCTTATTCATCAACCCCTAACCATTGAAACTAACTTCAGAAAACATCGACATTTTTTACAGTGCAAGTAACCAATTGGGCAGTACCCCACCAAAACACACATTGCACTAAATCAGTCCCACCCTAGTGGGGGTCTATGGCTCCCACACACACCTCTCCTAACTATATATAACAACTCCGAGATTGCACAACATTGGGGAACAAGGCAAAGTTGTGGTGTTGGCCAATTGGTTACTTACCCTGTAAAAAATGTCAAGGTTCGGTGAAGTTAGTTTTGATGGATAGGGGTTGATAAATAAGCCATTGACTAAAGAAGATTTCAACCATCTAATATAGACCCGTTAAGAAAACACTACATAATACTTCTACACTAACTGCTAAGAAACATCAACCATAAGTTCACACAACACACCCGTCTTTACTTTGTATACTCACAGCCAATCTCTAAGAGCCATAAAGGTGCGATCTCTGAGTCCTTCAGTCCCACTATGACTGCCTCTCTACTGAGTAATGTTTTAGTAATTGGTGATTCAATTGTCAGGTATACGGACACCACTCTTACCCGAGTGAATAAGAATTGGGTGACAGTTGTTTTCCTGAAGCTGCGATCTGGGGTCTAGCAAGGGCTCTCATAACCCTCCTTCCTAATAAATATGATTATGACCTGATAGTGGCCCATGTGTGGGGTGAATGTTCTTACACTAGCTGGATGGACATCCAGAACAATCGAGCTTGCCATGCATGTGTCTGATGCAGAAATTACACTGGTTTTGAGTAGCATTTAACTAGTACTCAGAAAGATGGTTAGATTCAGTGACAAGATAATTGGATTTAAGAATTTGTCTATGTAGTTGGTGTCATTCTAGGATGATGACATATGTGTCATTTTGGGAAAAGATGGCTGGAAGGCCTTCCTGCTTTGCTAGGGATGGTCTGCACCTCCCTTATCAAGGTTTTCATATTCTAACTAAAGCTTTTGCTCCAACCATATTGCCTTTTTTAGGCAAGAGTCGAACTTTTGGACATTCCAACCTAGTAAGTTCTAATTTGCAGCATATTAAAGTGTCTCTAATCACAAAAAAAAAAAAAAAAAAAAATTTGAGAGGCTCTCCTGCAACTTGAACACATACAGTATAACTACAGAGACATAGTTTCAAAAGAATGATAACATTTCCTTCATTCCTGTGTTTAGTGCAGTGCCCATCGTGTCTTTAGGCCTACTAGTGGAGTGTGGGGGAGTATCAGTACTTGTCGAAGATATCATCACATCATGACAGATTCCACAAAACTCCAAATTTGAAGTCCTAGATGTCCAAATCACCTTAATGAACAAGATGAATTACAACTTCATAGCTAGCTATAGAACACACACTGTCTTCATCTGAGCTTGATAACTATTTTAACCCCTTAGCTAAAATTCTCATAAACCCAACATGTTTCTAGTGAGGGACTTCACCTATCAATATGTCCATAAACTGTTCATGGTCAGTATGCCCAAGATGTCTTTGACATTGTCCCATTGGGAAATAGCTACACAAGCATCATATTTAAAGCTATGGAACATATTATCTATGACCTTATTAATCTGGCAATGAAAATCTCTTCACCCTGCATCTTCCTCAGTTTAGTTTTGTCAATGGAAAGTCCTGCCACATTAAACTCATTAATCCATTTCAAAATGTCACAAAAGTAGTGGATAGTGGTTATGCAATACATACAGCATATGTGGGCTTGGCCAAGGCCTTTGTCAATAATGCCTTGGTGGGAAATAATGTCAGATTTATAAATCTGAATATAAATCCTTATTTTATGCAGTAGATAGGTATATGGTTGTCTAATAGAAATGTGGTTAGAGTCACAGGTGCCACCTCTGAAAACAAAAATGTTACCAGTGGTGTAAGATAGGGCTTAGTGCTGGGCACTTTCCTATTTGTCATCTGTTTCTCAGACTTTCAGGCCAACATTCCTGGCCTGTGGTTATTAATGTCTGCAGATGACCACACTCTAGGTGTTGATGTTTGTTCTTCCACTGATACATTATTGCTCTAACCATATTAATGTAGGCAGACCATGTTAACAATTGATGCACAGACAATGGTGCCTATTTAAATGTGAAAAATGCAGTATAGTTCATTTTGGTAGGCAAAACATTTTTCTGTACCATGCAGATGACACATCCCTCCAATTAGGCACAGTTGTAAGGCATCTAGGCACTCTTGCTAGCGATTTCTTATCTTTTGACCTTCTTGTCTCTGTAGCATTTTAGAAAGACTTCTATTTTTCCAAAACCATCTCCTGTAGGTCTAAAGAGCTCTTAATTCCACTTTGCTCATCTCTTGTAAAACACAATATTAAAACTAATGCCCCTTTTGGCATGTATTTGTCCAAACATATTACTCAGCTTGTGAGATATTAGAGATTCCTAACAAAAAATATATCGGTGGCCTCAAAATCTTATTTATCAGGGCAGATGGTTAGCGTTCTCTCTCTGCTCATTTCTTACATAATTCTGTTTGGAGAGTTGTAACTAATTATTCTAGCCATTAAAGATCCAACATTTTTTTAATTATTGTTCCTCAGATATGCAGTTAAATGAATTTAAGCCTTTAACAGTACAGAAATAAGACATATTTGTGTGATAAGTTTATATCTCAGTATATTTCCACTTCTGGCACAGACTTCAATTACAATGCAAGTAGAGTTAACACCCTTGCCACCTTCAAGGTAAACCCAGATAGATGAATGGGTATTCTCAAATTCTCTCAGGTCTATTTTGTGTTGCTCTCCTTGAATCTGGATGGAGCTTTTGAATATAGGTTGTTGGCTAGGTTTGTAATGGTCTGTAGACTGATTTGCCTAGTAATTACATTTGAAACTATGCAAGTTTTACAATGACTGTATCAGCATGTCAGATCATGCATTTCAAGGGTTTCAATGATTATCATGTTCGAATTTTAACTTATTTATTTACTTACTTACTATTTGAGGTGGGATGGTACAGAGACCCTTCTCAACCAAAATCTGAGCAAAGTATCAAGAGGTACAAAGAAACATAACAAAAGTCCATAATTACAGTCCATGGCCAAGCGTGAGCTTGTGTTACAAAGTGGCTCATATCAATGACAACATGTCTTGTATGAAAAATGTAAACACTGCCACAGTATAGGTAGTAACCACCTCTAAGCTGGCACTGAAAGTCCCAGTGGCACACCTGGACAGCCTCAAGTGACTATGCCATGCACACATAATGTACAAGCAACTAAGTACTTAAATATACAGAAATATAAACTATGCATAAGAGAGAAAAGAAACAATACAATATGATAAGACAATAGTAGATGCAAATCAGGGACACGTATATACTGTAATATACACTGACAAAACAAACATTAAGGCTCCTTATATGATACAATAGTTGTAAATGCTATCAGTTAGAAAACTAAAATACAATAATTATATACATTGATAACACAGGGGCACCAAGGTTTGGGCAAGTGTTGACCATTGTCCTTATAGTATCTGCATTCAGCCTCATTGTGAAGATGTTCTGAGAGGACTTTTTGAAACATAGAAGAGAAGTCTCAGACCTACTTTCCCGCAGTTTATAGCACAGAGCTGGATCTAATCTGAGGAAGGTGTGTTCCCCAATGACTGCTTTAAAACATGGTCTGATTAGGGTAATTGCACCCTGTTGGGTACTTCTCAAGAAGTATTAGTGTTCTCTTATAGGTGGTTTTCTTTTAAGGGGAGGGCTCTATTACTGAACCTTCTAAAATTGTAAGAGCATATCTTCTTGGAAAAACAATCATTTTAAGCTAAAATGTAATACTAAATATGGCACTGAACCTTGCCAGTCTAGGTATTACTGAGTCTTATAATGGGATATGACACCATGTCTCAAAATGATGACACTGAAGCCTACTTGTGTTGCATTATTTGTTTTGTATGGGCTGACTGAATATGTGTGTGTGTGTGTGTGTGTGTGTGTGTGTGTGTGTGTGTGTGTGTGTGTGTGTGTGTGTGTGAGAGAGAGAGAGAGAGAGAGAGATGCCCCATGAAAAGTTTATATCTATTTTTTAGGATGCAAAACCTTGGGCAGTATTACAAACTTTGCCATTCTTGTCTTGTTAATTTATTTTTATCCATTTGTTAAACAAGTAAACGCAACGGACATAAGTGTCCTTTTTTCAGGAGTGAGGGCAGTCTTGTTAAGGGACTTTAGAGTCATACAAAAGGAAAATGGAGGTGGAAAGATTCACAGCCTGCTTGTTAATAACTCATACCATTAATCATCTGAACTAACTGCAGACAAGTTCCAATTATTTATTTCAACCAAATGGGCTTCAGTCATTTGGGTGCCAGTGAAGTGTCTGAATGCCACAGCAGCCTAAAACTTTTAATATCTAATAAGATAACCATAGCATTGCAATTAGAAGGAAATGATTTAAAGAAAAGATTTAGACAAATCACTGCATCAAACATCTTTAGAGCAGTAGCAGTAACACCAAGTCTTTAATTTAAGTGGACTATAGTAAATAAAGACATTGGTTCATGTAAGTAGTTTCCCTTAGCTATAGGTCCAAAAAAGAAAGATTCCAAGCCAGTGTGTGTGTGTGTGTGTGTGTGTGTGTGTGTGTGTGTGTGTGTGTGTGTGTGTGTGTGTATATATATATATATATATAAATATATATATATATATATATATATAGATATATATATATATATAGTTTACTATCAATATGTGGAATGGCACTTGAGCAAAACTGGGAAGGTCAAGTGTGTCTTTTCCAGTTTTCATAATGCCGTTCTGAAATATGTTTGAATGCACATTAGCGAATGGTAGTATAAATTCACTAATGTGCATTCAATGTTCTGATAACAGATAGCATTACAGTGGGGATTATGAAATTTACCCCTTTCCTCAATGTAGTGCAATCCTGGAGTTGGAATATATATAATATGCAGAGGGTTGCTGAAGGGCTTGCCCCCTGCAAAAACGTTACTGGTAACACAGAATTTCAATATTAGAACTTCCAGTGTTCAAATGTCGATTCTATGGTTACCATTTCTGACATTTTGGTAATTCTGTAGTACCATATTCAGAAAACGGATATGATCCAAATGTAGAAAATTGTTTTGATTTTCCACATTTTGATAGTAAACCTAGGTGTGTGTGTGTGTGTGTGTGTGTGTGTATATATATATATATATATATATATATATATATATATATATATATATATATATATATATATATATATATATATACACACGCACACACACACTATATATATATATATATATATATATATATATATATATATATATATATATATATATATATATATATATATATATATATATATATATACATACACACACACACACACACACACACACACACACACACACACACACACACACACACAACATATATATATATATATATATATATATATATATATATGCACACACACACACACACACACACACACACACATACAAGACAAGACATACAATATATATATATATATATATTTTATATATATATATATATATATATATATATATATATATATATATATATATATATAGTTCTGCAAAGAAAGGAAAATTTGACAAAATTACTAATGAATAAAATTCTCTGCTGAGGATGCCTAAAACCCTGATCAAAAAGGGCTTCAACGAGTTTGAAAAATGCTTTTACATGAGATGAATATTTCAAAGCCACATCAGATGCTTATTCACAATCATGAACAATATAATAAGAACCTAAGCACTTTTAAGATGGTGCAGTAATTTTTCTGTCCTTGTACTTGAGACTAGGAGCTCTACAGCAATAATCATTAAAAACACTTATTTGAAACCATTTGATGACATTTGCCATTTTAACTTCAGAAGTAGTGAGTGATCATCTTTTTGTCTCATTTTTTTAAGATAATGACTTATTGGAATTAAAATTAAAATGGAAAAATGGAAAGCTAGGTCAAATGTCTTTTGAAGAAAATGGTTTAATAGTTCCTTATCAGAAGCGTTAAAAAAAGGAATGACTGTTCTACTTGCCTAAGAGTACAGCTGTTAACCAATGTATCTTATTAATATTATTTTAATTTCCAAATTTCTTGATAACTGAAGTATTCTGTGTTGGATGCTTTTAAGCCATGAACTGGGCCACAAAGACAAGGTAAACAAAATGCATATTCACAGTTTACAGCATCCAGTCAACTACTACTTACACACACACACACACACACACACACACACACACACACACACACACACACACACACACACACACACACACACACACACCACTCATGAGCTCATGAGGACAACATGCCAACTCTTCACAGGCAGGCATTGGCCGGACATCAACAGTGAGGATGCTGGAGTTGTAAGATAGAGTTTTTATCCTCTGAACAACTATGTATACACTGAAGAGATGTACACAAGCCTGTGTCTGGATGTGAAAGCTTGTTAGAAAAAGAAGTGCATTTTTTGAAACTGATGAAGCTCAGTTTATTTTTTTAAAGGTGATGTAGTATATTATGCTCTTAAAGTTAACTCATCAAACATGAAGAAATGTGATGTTAGGGTAGATATCCTTTATAGCACAGTCAAAGAAGAATACAAAGGTAACAATAGTATATAATCTGGCTTGAATTAAAAGAAAGTGATCACAAGATCATGAATGAATGTATCTGTCAGCTTAATGTTTTACATGCCTTTCAAGTGTGGGCCATGCTCTCCACAGTTAACCATTATTTAGAGAGAAGACAAGTTACTTTCTTCTTTTTCTTTCTGTCTTTATTTTTTGCCCCAAAATATCAAGTATTTGCCATGTTAGATGGATTTGTAGGCTATCTGCTGATATGCTGATGATATGAAGACATTAAATAGGATATTCTATTACTGCTTATTTTGTCAATTTGTAATTTTTATGGGTCTTCATGCATCATGAGCCAGTTTGCTTTTAAAATCTGCTAAATCTCTGACTGTCCGGAAGACGCTGCTATGTTTTACTACTAATAAACAACTGATATTGCCCAGATAATTATAGTGCCTATATGTTTAATTATTTTTTTGAAACTCCATCACTAGTTGTAATCTTAATTTGGTGTTGCACATCAATGGGACACTAGTGTTCCCCCCATGCCTCCCTAGTGTTCTCTCACCCTCTTCTCTAACTGCAGTGATTAGTTAACGAGGGTCTATATTAGTTTGCTGAAATTGTGTTCTGGTGCACACCTATTCAGCGACCCGTAATCAGTGAAAATTGCATCAGCAATTCACTGAATATACTAAGGGCAACTAAATTGTTGCCTGAAGCACAATGGGCCAGCTGTTAGTTGACTCAAACCCCCCAACTGGGGGGGCTTTGCCCCCAACACCCCTCAAACTATATATACCAACTTTGAGATTGCACTACAGTGGAGAAAATAGTAAAGTACTGTAGATGTCAGTTGTGCTTCGGGGCAACTATTTTGTTGCCCTTAGTGAATTCTGCAAATCGCAGAAGCTATTTTTACTGATTATGAGTCGCTGAGTAGGTATTGACCGGAATACTATTTTGATGACCTAATATAGACCTGTTAATGGTCATGCTTTCACTATTTTTTCATTTTGCTCTCTGCCAACTCCATACCCTACAACTGCTGCTTATCTGATGCTGCTTTCAGCAATTATCTTACTCATGTGTAGTTCCCAACTGAAGTCATTAGTCAGTAACTATCGTTCTTAGCTTTGCATTCAATTCTGATGTTTCAAATGTAATGTGCGTGTTATAACCTACAGCATACTACTTAGTTTTATCTGTTAATTTGTAGGAATTAAGGGAAAGTCTTTTTATTTGATGTAAGGTTTTATACCTACTTGATTTGGCTTGGTTGCTGATTGTTTTTGGATACTGCACCAAATGAACATTGGGTTCAAGTTCAGCCTGCTGTGTTCTCCCTTGCTACACTTGGTCTCACTCTACTCCCCTACCCCATCCCCATTCCCATCCACCCCTACTTATCCTAGATTTATACTCTAGTCTTACTGACCACACCATCCTAAATGGCCCACACTTCCTGTCTAAATCCTCCAATCCACTGTCCCATCTCTTCTCATAATTAAAATCTTATTCCCTGAGAGAGAGAGAGAGAGAGAGAGAGAGAGAGAGAGAGAGAGAGAGAGAGAAAGAGAGAGAGAAAAAGAGAGAGAATTGCAGCTAATGACCACATTCTGGGCTAGGCTATGCCAGGCGAGACCACTGAATTCACACAATCCCGCACTGAGACACAGTAGAAAAGCTAAATAAATTGTGAATAAACCCTTATGTCACCCACTGGATTACCAATTGGCTCACAGATAGGACACAGGAAATCAAAATAGGGGGAAGTTACCTCCAAAAAGAGACCAGTCACCAGTGGAGTCCCCCAGGGTTCTGAGCTAGGACCTCTCCTGTTGGGCATTTACTTTTCTGAAGTAAAAAACAAGACCAAAGGGCTCTGGCTGACTATGTCTGAGGATGACTGCAAACTAGGAGCAGTCATTGAATAACCAAATGACTTAGCTATTTTGCAGGAAGGTTTTTCCTAAATAAATAACTTTTGCTAAACTTATGGACTAAAATTAAATGCCAAAGAATACATTATTGTATCCTCTGAGAAGTCATCTACCCAGGTGAACTACTAGATTGGTAATATGCCCGTAAGAGTTTACTGAGTTCCTCAGGATTTGGGAACTTATGTGGACAGTGACCTAATTTTTGACCAACATGTGTTCATTGTCTTAAGAAAGTTCTTTTATGTTGTACAGTTTACAAAGAAGGGAATTGTGTCGATCTAGGGATGTCATTGTCACCCTGTACTCATCTCTCATTAGACCAGTGATTGAGTATAATACCTCCTTTAACATGTATCTGTCCAGATGCATGCAATGATTGGAATGCCCAGAGAGATACCTTACCAAAAGGATGCAAGACCTAAGCAATATGTCCTGCATGGACTGACTCAAAGCCCTGTCACTATATTCTGTATCATGCAGAATAGTTTAGAGGGACAGTTATATCTCACAGAGGATACAGCTGCTATGGAAAAGACTCCCCATCCACATAGAACAAAGCAAATCTCTATCCATATTCAAAAGCAACTTGGATCTATAGATGAAGAACAGAAGAGTTACCCCAGGACTGCCACTTGTACTACTAATGGACAGAGGCAGCTCCTAAATGCTTTATCCCTTGCATAGGTCCCTGCAAATTACATATGGTATGATTCCAGTTATTCTCATTAGGGTGATTTACAATTAATGACCATGGGATGGGTAAGGACAATGTAACACCAAATGCAATAGGCTAATTCAAACTTCAAAAGGGGAATCGTCAAGGGCAGCCAGACAGGTACTTACCTATGAACCTGTTAGGCAGAATGGATTCTGAGTCAGTACTAGGCTGTTGATACAGGGGACTATTAACAGCCCAGTCACAGTATCCCAAATTCTAAGTATCCATTGACATAATAATTTATACCTATGTTTGACCATCTTTAAGGGCTTAAAGTGCCAGACCCAGGGTAAATGTCCAATTGCTTATCCAGTCTTCCACATAAACTTAGAGGGTCAGGGAGCTAGTTTCTGCTACATCCAAAGGAAGTCTATTCCATAAAAGAGGAATTCTGTGGGATATAAATCTATGTCAGCATGTCCTATTTCTGTTTTGGTGAGAGTTAAAATCTCTTGAGCAGGTGCTGAGGGTGTTATTAATTTTGCAGATGTGCAGGAGGGTCATGTAGGACTGGATCCTTCAGGGCTCTGTAGGCTAGACAGGGGTCAGCTCATATGAGTCTGCAGGAAACAAAAAAAGAGAGAATGTTTAAATGTGCTATGGGGTGCTCAAGGAAGACATGTTGTAACCCTGCACTGTGATGGTACTCTCACTGTTCTGAAACCATGTTTCAGCAACTATACAGCCACCTATATTTTTAAGAGTTACGGATGCCTGTAAGAAGTGCAGCTTCTTGGTTAGGCTTCTAGCAGTGCTACCTTTATATAGATTTGGTTTTGATTTTGGCTACGTTGATAATTTGAGGAGGCTGTTCTGTGGTGGCATAGAGTGTGGGATGAGATTATCAAGCTAGCAAATGGTATATAAGACAGACAAAAAGAAGGGTTAAATTTAAAATACAGGAATATATTATAGGCATTAAAAAAAGACCATCCCACTTGTGTGGTGGCATTACATGTTAACAGTTTACATATGTAAAACTGAGACTCTAAAATTCCAGGTATTTCCTAAGGAATGGCAATAAATGTGGCATGTTAAATTACAGTCTTCATTAATTTTAAAGTTTAACACCCTTTCTCAAAAAGCATTGAACATAGAAGTTGACTGGACTTATATATCATGAGGAATAATACATAATGAAATAAATATTATCTGTCTGACCACAAATAATATAATGTAATATAACAAAATATAAAATAAGGGGATGGTTATGTTAAAATTTGTAAGATTTGAAAAATGATTTACAGTGCATGTTACTGTATAAGGAGGTTGAAGGGTTAATTAATTAAAGCAAGTTATTTATTTAAGATGTTATATATAAAGTGTGCTGCATTGTGATTACATTTTTGGAACTCCTCATGAAGGCTCATCTCCAAGCGCTAGGTTGAATATACTTTATTTTGCCACTGCCAGTTTTATTGTGTGAAAGTATTTATCATTTGCTGTTTGTGTGGAAATAATTTGAGCCTGACCTTGCATAAAAAGGCACTATGGGGGAGAAAAACATCCTTGGCAACATATGGAAGTCATGAAGTGTGAGGGCGGGCCATCCCTATTAAAGCAACCAG
Organism: Protopterus annectens; assembly: GCF_019279795.1. Lineage (NCBI taxonomy): Eukaryota > Metazoa > Chordata > Ceratodontiformes > Protopteridae > Protopterus > Protopterus annectens. The sequence continues at coordinate 779,764,007 of NC_056737.1, read as the reverse complement.
GGTTGCCATTCATTTCCTCTCAGGCTGAGATTAATATATAATACACACACACACACACACACACACACACACACACACACACACACACACATGCATACATACATACATACATAAATATTGGATCCTCTTAGAATGACAAAAGTAGCTATGCCAATAACCAAAGTCAGTTGTCTTGTTTGTTTTGTGGCATTGACCCTTGGTGTGAGTGCGTGTGTATGCCTTCGATGGAAGGATGGGCACCGGGCTGGCAACTCAACACCTTAAAACTCCACTGCCAATCATGAGCGGACATGTGATCCACTGTGGTGACCCCTAAATGGGAAAAGCTGAAAGAAGAAGAAGAAGATTCTTGACGCTGGTAGGATACTGCTCAATATAAGTTTCTCACCAATTTCAGATGCATATTCTGAGAGCTCCACTATCCAGAAAATTTCAAATTTTGTGAGGAACAGACCAAAAATATGAGGCAAAAATCTGGGCATTCTGTGAAAATGTGTACAGTTGAGAGGTAAAAATCATATCCCTCTTCATATGATCCAAGGAGATATGTCTCAAGTCATTCACCCTCACTTGTGCAATGACCATGTCATACATGCACATAGGGTGCAGGGATTTGAAATCCTTAGTGACACTGTAGATCCTGGAACCTGACAGGCAGCAATCCATTACTTGGTGTGTTTGACTACAGAGTCACCTATGACCAAGATGTTTTGCCTGCCAGTTGAGTGTCCCCTTTTTTGTAGCTGAGTTTTCTGTTCTGTCAGTGCACGTTGTTTGCATATTAATGCAATGCTGATTTTTCTGTATACCAAACCCTTATCTAGGAGGCTTTTTTGGTTTATGCAGGGAATGTTTAAGTACCTCAGTGTAAGATGGATTATTTGTTTGCATAAGACATGGTGGACATGATTGTGTGAGGTGGGTGTCAGAAGTGACAATATGCCGGATATAGTTTACAGTCTTTCAAGCAAGGTTGGCCTCCAAGGTAAGTAAGTGCTTACAACTCTCACATTTGGAATAGTCCATAGGATGAATCAAACAGTCAGTGTGCATCAGGCTGACAAGAGACATATACTGTGACTTAATGACATTTAGTGCTTGGTGAAATAAGGGACACTGATTGCTAATTTAAGTGGCAGAGATATAAAAATGGGTTGCACCTTCTTAAAATAAGAACATACAAAATACTAGCTGATTCGACCCACCTGGCCCTCAACTGGTTCTCACAAGTTGCTTCTGGAAGGAAGTACTGCAGCTTCTGCTGCAGGACTACGGGATTTAGGAAGAGTTTGTATCGGACACCAACCATAATACCGGATACAGTGAAGCATCTTTTTTTTCATTTAATCCTGCTGTTCTGAGCAATTACTGCCAGCATTACTATTATGCAATATGATGGCTATACTGAGTCACGTCTAAGATTAACAAGTGCAATATGGTAACTAAACAGCTGCTATTCACTAGTCTCTATTTATTCTCTACCTTAACAGTGTAGCCCTTTGGTGGTGGGTATTTATTTATTATTTATCACTAGATAATGGGTATTGAATGTGTTTATGTAGTGTGAACTACCTCCTGCATGTCATGTGTGTTATTTTCTTTCTTGTGTTATTCTTTGATACCGCTGTATCTATATAATTTGCACTGCATTTCTCTCACGAGCTGATATTTGTAATTTCATTTAGGCTGCAGTTGTGTGGTCCTAAATGACAATAAAGTTCTTTGAAGCTTTGAATTAAGCAGTCATGAAGATCATAGATTATACATTAGTACTAGACTAATGGTTCTTGTGGGACATTTTAAGCCTTGCCAGTTACCCCACATAACAATCAAACCCTGCACCTTGTATTTGTAAGGTAAACACTTTAACCATTATGCAACCTCCTAACCTCAGAAGAAGAGTGACTCAGGCTTTAGCAGTCTATGGGGAACAACTTCCCAGTTTGAGCTACTAGAGCCCGCTAGTATAAGTAGATGAGATGAGACTGGGAGGAGTTTCCAAAAGACAATGAATAGTAAGGGCAGTCGACTCAAGAGCAACACTGGCCAGGTGCTCAGTACTATGGATCTACGGAATACAATGGAAGGGTAAAAGCATTTAAACAGGTTCCATGATTGATACTTTTGTGCTTACACTGACAACAGCAATGAAAAGAGGAGAGGAGAGTTAGTAAATCTGGTAGTCAAATTAACATAAGGTGGAGGGCAGCAACAGAGACAATGGCTTTAAAGTCACATAGGGATTAGTTAGGATAGGGAGAAAAATCAGCAAAACTGATAAGTAACACATACATCTCAACCTGTAGACATTAAAAATTGTAACAAAGGCCCTTAAAAAATAAGAACATCCATCTAAAAATCTGGACATGTAACTAGCATAAAATTTGAATACTAAATGGCACATAACTCTTCCTGTTTCCAATATGAATATGGGGTACTACTCAGAGATACAAAATCAGTGTGTGACAAAAATGATGGAAAACTAAGCATATTAACAAAGATATACTGTAAAATCTGTAGACTTTAATGAACTGTATCACAAAGTTCTACTGCACAAGGTCATTTATTTCTGCTTCTGAAAAAGGGAGTTGTAAGATGTGTGTCCACATGGTGGTCATGTAGTGTGGTTTTCTGTGCACTAGATAGCTTCAGAAAGTGACATGGGATGAGGTGGATTCAGAAATTGTTTGAAGGGGAAAATCAACAATGTACATAGAGACATACCTCCAGAAATAGAGACAACCTAAATCAATAAGAAAACAGGAACTTTCCTCCAAAACAGGGTCAGTTGTGAGGTTAGATTAACAAGCCAGACTGCAACTACTGCAACTGCAGCATAACTTCTCTGTCATAAAGGCTATGTACTATAAATTTATCCAGTCAAATACTTGGCTGAACAAACTGTTCTAAAGAATAGATTAATGCACTTATAGTAAAATGCCTTAAAAACAGCTCTAGCTGCAGAAACATTAAAACTCAGCAAGTGAAATTTAGTTTGTTTTTTTATGTACCTCATGTAGAGTTACTGAGAAGAAATAGAGCCTTTTAGATTAAAAATGTGTCCACTGCAGTTGTCTTACTGCAGGTTAGCCACAAATGACAAAAGAAACACAAGGTCCTTCTTATACCTTTCAACTGCCCAGATTTTCACAGAATGGCCAAATTTTTGCTTCATATTTTAGGTCTGTTCCTCATAAAATTTGTGGTATGTGGACAAATCACTGAGCAGTGAAGCCACTTAATAATGACACACATTTCAGTTTTAAACTTTATATCATTCAGAAAAAAGGAAGGTGACATAAAACCTATTATTCTATCAACTTTCTAAGTTTAAAAGAGTAAAATTTAAAATCTGTCTCTATTTTTGGGCCTTTGTCCCACTATTATAGGTTCATAGGTTCATAGGTTCATAGGTTCATACTAGGCTATCTGCCCAAGGGCATTTATAAGCCTAGCCCATAGTTTTGTGGCTTACGCCACCCCTTAGTTTGGAGAAACTATGCCCATTATTTAGCTGTGCCTCTGTCGAGCAGTGACACTGAGGTAACCCCTGGGGTGTATCTGCGATCTCCCATCCATTGGTCAAGATTCCTCTTGAACAAGGCCAGCAAGGTGCTCTGCCTCACATAAACCGGGATTTTGTTCCACAGCATAGGGAGTCTTTGGGTGATGAATCTATCCCTCCAGCACGTCCTATTAATAACCGTGTCAAGGTTTAAGTCACCCGCCCTTGTGGCTCTACCAACACAACTTAGGAGGTGGACAGGACACTGTCATCACTTACACTATTGGGGGAACACAGTGACAAAAAACTGCTACATTATGATATGCTGTATAATTATAAGAAGAGAACATGGTAGCCATACACTCTGAGAGGTTGAGATAAGTCAAGAATCACAGATTACAGTTGTGGGGTCAAGCAGCCATGGCATGACTGCTGGTGGTATCCTTTAGTTGGCTGCAGTATCAGGGCTTGATTTGGTAAGAGACAGAGAAAGGGATAGAACTACAGGACTGTGTGTGTGCACCTTGACCGAGAAGTCTGTGCATTAATTTTGTTGAGTGCCATTGACCATGACCAGGATGGTACTCATAATTGGCAGTGGTAGGCTTTGCGCCCACAGGTGACACATAAGAGGTGGAAATATGGGTCTGTGTGTGTACAGCCTGTTGACATGTCAAAATGCTGAGATGGAGAAGTACCATCACATGTGATCTGGCTGATACTCAGGACCAAGAGCCTTAGGCTGTGTACCTAAAGGTGACAGTGATATTTTCTCAGCAATGGTCTCTTTAGCCTGACTTGAAATGAACTTTGATGGCCAGCATTACATCCAGACAGCATGGCCTATGGAGGCAGACTAGATGTTTGTTGCAATATGTCTGAGGAATACATATATGGAGGCAACATTTGCTATCAGCAAGGTCTGCAGCAGTTGTGCTTCCTGTCCTTATATGCCATGTCACTGTGCAGCCGGTGCTCATCATTCCACAGGCCAAGAAGCACACACATACAGTCTTCACAATGTTAGCAGCCATTTGTGCCTGGAACATTGACCTGCAGATCTGCTCATTAATTATGAGTACTGCAGCCATATCAAGGGCAGTCACAGTTATACTTAACCCCCATCTATCCTATGTGATGAGCATGTTTGCCTCAGATTTGTTATACATTTCAGATGCTGTGTGGGTTGGGGGTACAGGTATTAGGATATCTTTACTATGCTCAGCCTGTAACTCTGCAGGTACCTCTGTGGTGGTGGATGTAGGGGCCTGGCAGTTTTACTGTCATCAGTCTGTGACACATGCATGTTTCCATTATTGCCAGCCTGAGGTGCTCTGCTGATGTCAGCCCAGTGCTTTTCTGTTCAGCCAGATCTTCCATCAGTGAAACCTGGTAAAATGTGAATACATAGGACATCATTGTCATCCCACACACAGTTGCTTGTATAACCCAGTGTGGTATGCACATTGTTACACTTTAAAATACAGCTACAGCGTATATTTGCTGGCATTTCTTGTCCTGCAGGTTGTAGCAGTTGCAGACCAGAAGTACATGGAAGGACAGATATACAGTTAGGCCTTGGTCAGACTTTCTATTCAAACATGCATGAAATGTGCTATATTGTACTTTACTGGGCATTATTAATCTGCTGCTACCCCTACTAACACATGGGTGATTTATGCCTTCCAGGCTTCTGCATCCAAGCTCATCCCTCCCCTCCACTTCCAGCATGATAAGCTGCTACACCTTGCTGTTGATTGATGCCAAAATCTTCTCAACCTCTGAGTCACTTTGATGTTGGTGGAGCACCCCCGTGCCTTTTCTTCTTTTTTTTCCCCTCCATGGTATATCATATTCATAACCCTTAATTGCATATGTTATAGGAACCTATGGCCACCTACAGAATCACACCCTACATTATTCTCTGTCAAATATAGTCATTATGCTTGTCTGTGCCACCCAGGAGGTGCATGCCATGTGTGTGTGAAGGTCCTGTAGTAGTACTTCATTTTCTGGCTAGTGAACTTTCAAGGTGTTGCCTTCACTGGGTTGCTGTGTTAGTATTTGTTCACCTGTAGGCAAAATGTATTATTGGGGTACATGGTATGCCATTGGATGAACATAACCAGGTGCACAATGAGGAACATGACTATTATCAGCTGCAGTTACTGCTATACACAGGCTTGCCTCATTTATGTACTTCAGTCATGCCTCAACATATGGCCATGGAACCTCACACCCCTAAAAAAATGTCTTCTATGGTTTAGTATGGTTTCCACTTGAAACCCACCCTGCAGGAATAGGCAAAGGGTACTATGCCAATTTAATGTCATGGGCTTCTAGTAAAATGTACAGCCTCACTTCCACTGATATCTGCCATAGGGTTTATTGTTATTGCTGAGGTACTTTACCAGGCATGATTCCTTCTTTATCTCTAGGAGACTCCATGTCTGCAGAGGCTTTACCAAACTTCCTCTATTTCCAATTTATATAGTTGTAAATAGTGTTATGCAAAGTGGAACCAATATTATATATTTAGCTAAAAAAGCTAGTCAAAATGCAAGTTATGCTAATTAAGTCAGTTGGCACCAGTGTCTGTGAATCACTACCATTACATTCTGCATTATGTATACATGCCTGCTCGCTATGCACATCATGTTGAATACAAAGCATGTAGCCCGTATTCTCATGTGTACACACAGAGTGCAGTGCTACACTGTTTGATGCATGATGCTGAAACATGCATCTCTGTCCATGGCTACCATTTTTCTCCTTTAGTGGCCCTTTTTGAGTGTCTGTGGGAATGCAAGAATATAGCTTGGTGTACCGAGTTAAGCAAGATTTTCCTGTTCATCCTGCTCAGGGTCTTCACGGGGTGTTTGATGGACCATTTTGATGACCCAGTGTATTAAAAGGATGCTTGGCATGAGCTGGTTAGACTACTGAATGATGGCACTGGCATCACCCATTTTGGTGTGCAGTCTGTCATAAGTTCAGTGACCTAAAGTGGCACAATCCTGACCATCTTCTCCAGTTAGATGCAGAGTTTAAGTAGACAGAGCCAAAAATGTGCCATAAACATTTTCCCATGCCATTGTCTTCTACTATTTAAACTATTGCACATGTATACATAAGACAACATGATTTGTCTTCCAGCAGTAAAGGAGTGGCAGCTGAACATGGCTGGGTGATGCAGAGGGCAGGAGTACCCCTACTAGTGGCAGGGTTTATATGGCATCTGTGCCAGTGCACAGTACAACTGTGATTGTATTTGTAATCTGTGTGAATCTGATAACCTTCCCATTGTGTCATCCTCCTTCAAGTACTGTTGTGGAAGAGAAGGAGGTAAGGCCATAGTCACCTCAGTCTGTTTTGGTTCTTGCCTCTGTCATTGGGTAAACAGTGGCTGCTAGGACTGCCTTTGACACAGGGGACTTAACTAGCTTGGTAGGGTCAAAGATGCCCTCTGTGCCAACTTCTCAGAAAGGGGATGAAAATTCCTCTCTATAAATTCAACTTGGGGTGACCCCAAGAGTCTCCTGACATCGGTTGTGGAGGTTCATAGATGCATACTAGACTAACTCCCACTGGGGATTTTTGTAAGCTAAGCCATGCAACCCAATTGTATCCCATGAGTTATCATGCCTTAGAGATTATTTTAAGGGTTGTATGTTAGTTAGGACATGCTTTAACAACTGCCTTTGTCTATCAGAGACACAGGTATTGGATCAGGGGTCAATTTCCAATTGTTCATTCACTTCTCCGAGATAAACTTGAATAGGGTTAGGGAAGGGCTGTGCTTCACATATATGGGAAGCATACTCCAGAAAATGGATTCCCTGAGCTACATATCTGTCCCACCAACATGTCCTATTTAATTGCAAGCAAAGTTTAAATCCTTAGATCTAGTAGTTCTGGTACTGTTCATTTTGTGGATATGCAAAAGATCCATCAAAGTTGGATCCAAGGTCACCTTACATCAGGTGTAAATTGCCCCTCAGCAATCTGTAGGAAACAGACTACAGAGATAGGGCTTTGAGGTGGTCTGCAAAGGACATTGTGTTTATGCCCTGTATTCCTTTTATGAGGAACCTCTGTAGATGTCACAGTTGTTGCCAGTACATTTATTTATTTATTTATTTTACATTTATTTTACATTTGTTGACCGGGCTAGTCTAACTGGAATAAAATCCATTTTCAGTAGAGGCCCGGGGAGAAAAGCTCCAGCACAGAAAATTTTATACAGTAAAAAATAATAAGTTCAAAGCAGAATAACAGTAGTAATATAGCTCTAAACAGTTACAGCCATTCACATACACAATATATGACTGTAATAAATTGTTTCAAATTCAAAGAATTGTAATAATACTTAAAAAGGGTCAAGCAGATTACAGACATACAGATTAGGTACAGATGACATTACAAGGATATCTAGCTTGTGCTGAGGTGATATACAATGCAATAGAAATAAGAACAAATTAGTAGTTTTCAATTGGAAGCAGGATAACAGAAAGTATATACTGTTGATAAATTATAGAAATGTATCATGTGATACTGTGAGATAAAGGTATCTAAGAAGCAGCAAGAGTATGTAAATTGGTGGAATATACTCTTGCTAGGAGCAGAGAAGACATTTATTCAGGGTTAGTACAAGGACAAAGCCAGTGAGAACTGAGAAATTGTTTTATTTTTAGTTTAAAGAGTCTTGTTGAGGTCAGAGATAGGAGTTCGGAGGGAAGTCTGTTCCAGTGTTTCTCTATGGAGTTAGAGAACAGAGAATCTCCAGCTGAGTTGTTGGATTTGTTGATAGTAATAAGTGGCTTATTGGAGGAGCGTAGGTTCTTAAGATTGTTATAGGGGGTGATGAGGGTAGTCAGTATAGGTGTATAGGTGGGGTAGTACAAGCTCTTATGGATAATAGTGAGTTGTTGAGATAGTATCTGGTTTTGAAACTCAAGCCATCCTAGTTGTTTTAGATTATTGCAGTGATGTGTTCTAAAAGGAGATCCTGTGGCAAATCTAGCAATGGAGTGATAGGCAGTAGCAAGTTTGTTTAGGTTATTTTTTGTGAGATTGGTGTATATGGGTGAGGCATAGAGTAAGGTAGTGATTAAATGAGTTCTAGCTATAGCGATTTTGGTTGAGGGAGTGAGGAAGGGTTTGATTCTGTAAAGGGATCCCAGTTTATTATTTACTGTTTTTATAGTGATGTTAGTATGAGTGTCAAAGTTTAGATTATTATCTATGGTAATTCCAAGAAGTTTGGTGGTTACGTCAGGAGATATGAGAGTCCCATTGTTGGATGTAAGAGTAAAGTGAAGAGGGGGGGGGATTTTATTCAATGATGGGTCTGATGAAGGATGAATACATTGGCACAATTACTTCCCTGGACCTAGATGGCATGCCTTAGGTTACGAGATGAGTGATGTAGAATGATTTTCTTACTCTCTTTAAACATGTTCATCAAAAATCTAGGTTAGTATATACATAAATCCCCAAATCTCTGACTGATGTATCTATTTAGGGGTGTTTCATAAATGAGGTAGTTTGCCTGGGTGGCAGACCTCCGAAAAGGTGCTATTATGCATTTTGGCACTGAATTCTATGCAGGGGCTTTGGCACCAGTCATATGTCTGTTTTAAACCTTCGTATAAGATGTTAGTATCTTGGGGGGTCTCTGATTGCTTCTATCTTGCGGTCATCTGCAGACTTGGTAAGCCCAGAGGTCCTTGACATTGGTCATAACTTTTGAAAAAAAAAACAGATGCCAAAGAGGAGCGGATCCAGCACAGAGCCCTGGAGGACTCCATTGGTGATTAACCTCTTTGTGGAGGTGGTATCTCCAGTCCTAACTTCCTGAGTCCTGTCTGTCAACCATCTGGTTATCCAATGAGTTACATATTGGTTAATGCCTAATACCTAAAATTTGTTTACAATAACTGCATGCGGTATTGTATAAAATTTCTTTGCTAGGTCAGCATAGGCAGTATTGACCATTTTGTCCTCATACATTGCTTTGGTGACCTTCTCAAAGAAGTCTCCCTCATTTGGTAGGCATGACCTAACTCTGACGCAAGTAAACTGGGTTGATTCCAGCAACTGAATGCTTCCTATGTTAGTTTTAATCATTTCTTTGTCTTCGAATATGAGACTAGTCAGACTAATGGGTCTATAGTTCCCAGGATGCATTGATGGTCTGCCTTGTGCAGAGGGATGTCTGTTGCAGTTCTCCATTCATGTGGCATGAAGCCTGTGTGCAGGCTATGGTTGAATAATGACTCCAGTGGCCCTGATAAGTCATAGTTCAGGCTATTTAGAAGGCATCCAAGGATATTATTGGGACCTAGCAAAGCTATATTCTTGGCCTTAAAGAGTGCATTTAAGTCCTGCTCCCTACTGATAACTGGAGGGGTTGTGTTGGGTGGTATTTCCTTGGGGGGGGGGGGGTTGGTGGTAAGATGGGTGTAAAGTTGGAGCCGAATTTGTCAGTCAGAAGATTTGCTATATCTCTTGATTCCATGAATGTGGTTCCATTTACCAACAGTTCAGCACCCTGGTGTATTGCCTTTGAGGTTTCGGACATAACTAAAAACAAAATAAGTTTTTTCTTGGTCTGGGATGCTATCTTTACCTCAAAATTTGCTTTGTTGGACTTAATTAGACCTTTTAGTTGTGTGTTCAGTTTAATGAAAGAGTTTTTATTTATTTATTTTTTTTTTGGTGTTACACATCATAATTTTAGCTATGACTTTTTTCTTTTGTTGTACAACATGGTGGTTTGTTTTTTGAGTTAGTTTTAGTCTAATTTCTGATAGGCACAGCAACCTCTATGCAGTCACTGACATGTTTGTACAGAGCTTCTGTGAATAATTCTGAATAGGCTGTTGTGCTGCTTGGGCTTGGAGTGGCTTGAAATTTTGACAGGTTATCACTTAATAAAAGATAGTTTCCCTTGGAGTAGTTTCTAACTGTTACAAGGTTTGCTGGGGTAACATAATTGATTCTTATTTTGAAAGAGACTGCTTTGTGGTTTGACATTACCATAGAGGACACAAAAGTAGGGTCAGGTGGGGGTGCAACATTGTCCCATATTTGTGAGTACGAGATCCAGGGATTTGCATATACAATGTCTTGGAATCTCTGTGCCTGCATGTTTGGGGTTGTGTAGGATTCACAGTTTATAGAGGGGATAATTAATGTTCCCCATGAATATGGTATTTGGTTAAATGAGGTGCATCTCCAATAGGTCTAACTATGAGCTATAGATTTCATGAGACATACAGGGTAACCTATAGCTTGGTGGGATATGATGTGAGACTTTGTCTATGGTAATCTGGACATGGAGGAACTCCAGTGCATTATCCTGTTTAACCAACCTACAGGTATGCTCATTACTAATGCAGATTAAGATTCCTCTACCTTTAGTCCTACCTGTGTATGTTCTGGTCTAAATGTGTGGAAGGTACTGAAGCTTTGCACTTGTGGTGTGCTTTCTGTGGCTTTAAACAATGTCTTGGTACTGCACAGATGTCTGCATTCTCCATGGATGGACATCTTGGAAGGAGTGGAGCAACTTGTAGAGTTGGTAAGTGTTGAGGCACACAATGAAACTGATGCCTGCTTATTAACATGGAATCCTTTTTCCCATGACTTGGTAGAGTCCTGCACCTGGCAGTTTGTCTTTTATTGGCTAACATGGGAGCAACCTGACAACAGCATTAGCCCCCCCCCCAGGTGAGGGATGCCTGCAGTTTTTGTCATCTGGTCTGGCTTGGTATCCAGCCAATCCATGGCCACCATCTCCATTCTGATAGTTTTTGCTCTTATGTGTCATTCCCCCATTCCTTTTTCATTGTCCCATTTGTCTGTATGTATCTGTCTATCCATTGTCCTTTTCAGCTTTTGCCTTTGTTGCCACTGTCTGCCTGTCCCTGTGTTCTGCATTCACTTCTCTGTCCTTGCTCCCCACCTTTCTGTATCTGTCCCATCCACAACCTACTTTCACAGTCTTTATCACCTACTCTTCTTTCCTGCAAAAATCTGCCTCCTCCGCTTTCATACCAGCAGTTCTACCATGTAGGTGACATTACTGACCTTCCTTACCACGTTGAAGGGTCCCTCCCAAGCTGCCCGCAGCTTGTTGTGCCTAACAAGAATGAGAACCATTATCTGCTGCCCCACAGCATACTCTCTAGCTCGATCATTCCTTTCATTCCAGACCTTTTTCTGCTGTTGGGCTTCTGCCAGGTTCTCCTGGGTCAAGCCCATGAGCTCCCTGAGTCTTGTACTGAAGTTTAGGGCATATGCCACAGCAGACTCCTTGTGGGATTCACACTAACCCCCCCACTCATCTTGAATCATATCTAGAGTTCCCCTCACCCTATGCCCATACAGCACCTGGAAGGGTGAAAAACCTGTCAGTTCCTGGGAACCTCTTTGTAAGCAAACAACAGATGGGGCAAATATCTGTCCCACTCCCTCTTGAACTGGTCTGCAAATGCCAGTAGCATGGTCTTGAGTGCAGGGTGTAACCTCTCCACAAACCATTAATCTGGGGATTGTAGGGGGTAGTCTTTAGGTGCTTCACCCCACAGTGCTTCCACAGACAAGCCAGCAGGTATGATGTGAAATTGGCACCTCTGTTAGTCAGTATTTCTTTTGGGAAGCCTACCCTGCTGACAATATCTAACAAAACATTTGCCAACTTTTCTGCCTCAATGGCAGATAAGGCCGCCGCTTCAGGGTATCTTGTAGCATAATCTACTACCACTAGGATATACTTTTTCCCTGTGGAAGTTGGGGTACTCAGAAGCCCCACATTATCCATAGCTACCATCTAAAATGGCTCCTTAATCACAGGCAAAGGCATCAAAGGAGCTTTGACCTTGTCTCCTGCCTTGTCTTCCTTTTGGCACTCATCACAAGTCCTGCAGTACCCTGTTACATCTCTGGAAATCCCAGGCCAATAAAAGTTCTGCATAATATGTCCGTTTGTATGTTTTATGCCCATATGACCTGCAAAGGGAATATCATGGTTTATGGCTAAAAGTGCCAGATGGTCGGCTCTGGGCACTACCAACTGCTTTATTCTCTCACCCTCTAGCCCTCCCTCAGGTGTCCACTCTGTATACCTTAACTCTTTGTCCCACTATAAAGATTCCCCCTTCCCTTGAGAATCAGGTGCCTCACTAGCTACTTCCCTCATACCTTGTAATGTAAGGTCTGAGAGCTGAGCCTGTCTCAACTCTCTCTTTGTAATTCTCCCCAACTACCCTTGTACAGGAAGTTGGGTATTCTCTGACAGCATTGCTTCACTGTCAGCCTGGGTACTACTACTCACCTCTACCCTTGTAATCACTCTGTCCAAGGGAACATCAGTACCCATAAGCAGCTGTGGTTCACCTTCAGTCTCACTGCTACAGGGTAGCTCCTTCCCTGATGTTACCGCCACACCAGCCCTGGCTGCAAATGTGCAGTCTGTCTGGGTCACCCCCAGGCTACCAGACCCACATGCTTGTCTCCAGGCCTAACTATGTGTAACTGCATGGACACAATGTATTGCATTATGAGAATCATTCCCTGTGAGGACATCTGCAGGGATATCCTCAAACACACCTACTTGCTTGCTTCCATTTCCACCCTCTCAATCAAGGTGAACCCTAGCTAAAGGTATTTGGAATGGGGTTCCTCCTAAAACTCTGACTGGAGTAGACTGCCCAAACAAGTAGTGCTCCTCTTTAACCATTGCAGGCTTCACATTGGTTAGGTCAGAGGCTGTGTCTCTCTCTTAGCAGAGGCCTCTTTCCCATCCACTAAGATAGGATCTAACCTCTTGTGGTAGTTTTGTACCCTTGTTGTCTGCCGACAGCTTACTGATGGCATTCTGTCATTCCTACTTACTGGATCTCCTACCTTTTGTTTTCTACCTTGCCTCTGTGGACATCTATATGCTACATGGCCTCACTGGTTGCATTTAAAACATTTAACCCTTGGTCCTGGACAGGCACCATGAGCAGCACTGGGTATCCCTTTCCTGTGTAGTGATGCCCTGCTTTCTAGGTATAGGTTTCCCTTTTTCTCCAACTCCTCTGCTGTGTTAAATTCTCTATCTGCTAAGCACATTCTTATGTCTTCAGGCAAAGTGCTAAGGGTTTGTTCCCTCACCAAAAGGTCTGCCAGCCATTCAAAAGTAGTGACTTGACATCTACTCACCCACTTATGAAAATAAGTGCTTAGTTCAGCAATATATTCACACACAATTTTATCTGCCTTGCGTCTATACTCACAAAACTTTTTCCTATAAGCTTCAGGTATTAACTTAAAACATTTTAACAAACAATTTTTCACCGTATTATAATTTAAGCAATCAGCATCAGACAATTTAGAAATAGCAGTTACAGCTTTACCATGGAGTAAGGGAGTCGGGAACTGTAACCAGAGCCCTTAGTCAACATTATACTGTTTACACACCCTTTCAAACATATGAATGAAACTATGAAAATTATCCCCCTCTGTAAATTGGGGAAGACATTTACTGACCTTTGCTGCTTTTGGGGTTTGGTTACTCCCTTCCCCATTACCTTCATGACCCTGGCAAAGAGTCAGCATCTCATGTTCATGTTGCCTCTGCCTCTCATTTTCCTCATGTTCCAGATGTCACAGTTTCTCATTTTCCTCAGCCTCCACACATCTCAGTCTCTCTGCTGCTTCTATTTCCAAATGTTTTGCTTCCAGTTCAAGTCTCTTTAACTCCAGGTGGATTTTTGGGTCCTCTGTGGAAAGGTTGAACTGTCCATTTTCTGATAGTTGTGCATCTCCAAGGCCAGGCTGGATGTCCTGCTGATTGCTGGTCTGTCATGCAGCTGTGCCCAAGGCTGCAATCATTTCTGATTTAATCAGGTTAGCATGCACCAGTCCTTTAGCCTGGCACATCTCAGCCAACTGGCTCCTTGTCAACATGCCATACTCCTCTGCTGACATGCTTGCCTGCTCTCCCTGAGTAACCAAGCTAACAAAAAAAAAAATAAACAACCACCCTTGCAGCGGATCTCCTCCCAGCTGAGTATCTACAAAAAGCTGCAGATGCCATAGCATACCCAATCTCTATTCTGATCAATAGAACTTTATCAGAAGCCACTATCCCCTCCATCTGGAAGACATCCCATGTTATTCCACTCCACAAAGGGGGAAGTTCCACTGAACTGTCAAATTACAGGCCCATAGCTATCTTGTCATCCCTGGCTAAAATTATGGAGAAGTGCATCCATAAACAACTCCTGAACCATCTCATTCAGAAAAATCTCCTGGCTAACTCACAGCATGGCTTCAGACCATTCCACAGTGCAACCACGGCCCTCGTCTCATTCTCCAATGTTATTAATAAAATTGAAACAACAATAACTTTTCTTCTGCCCTCTTTCTTGATCTCTCCAAAGCCTTCAACATGGTCATCAGCCAACTACTCATACACACACTCAAAACTATTCCCCTAGATGTCCAGGCTATCCAGTGGTTCAAGTCTTATCTGAGTGGTAGACAACAGGCTGTTCTATGGCAGAACAAACTATCTTTCCTTCTACCTATCACCCTTGGGGTCCCTCAGGGCTCTATATTAGGATCACTATTATTTTCTGTCTTTATTAATGACCTGTACACAGTCATCCCAACAGCCACCTGCATTCAGTATACAAATGACTCCACTTTGATTTGCTCAGCCACTTCCTCTTTAAGTCTGAAGACTATCCCAAAATGTTTTTAATACGGTCGAAAACTGGCTTGGTAATTGACGTCTCCTATTAAACCCTAGCAAAACGAAGCTGCTGCTTTTCTCCCCCACTCAAGCCTCCTCTCCTACCTTTACTATAAACTCTAACAATGACACTGTCATTGTCCCAGACCCCCTGAACCAAACTCTTAGGTGTAACAGTTGATAATAACCTCAAGTTTGATACGCGTATTAATCAACCTATTAAAAAAGTTAATAAAAAACTTGGCTCACTATACAAGATCAAACCTTTTCTCACTCTTCTGACCAGGACTGTTATTGCCAGTACACATCTACTCTCCACCCTCCTTTATGCATCCCCTCTCTTCACAAACTTAAGTAAATCTGACCTTAATAAACTCTCTAGCTGCTTTAATCATATTGCTAGATTTGCCACTGGAGCAGCATATAGGACACACTACTGTCTGAACCTAAAGACTCTAGGGTGGCTAGAATTGCCTATCCAGCCTTAGTTCAATCAGTTAATAGTATCACATAACATTCTCTACCAACCTGAAAACACACCTTCACTTACAAACATTATCACCCCCTACAGTAACCTCAAGTCACTTCAATCATCCAACAACTCAGCTGGAGACTCTGTTTATGCCAACTCTGTTGGCAAAATATGGAATTCACTTCCTGCTGAGCTTACATCTGAACCCGTTCTAACCCAATTCAAAAAAAGCCTAAAGCAGTACCTTAAAATTTGATGGCTATGTCCTTGCTCTAAGCCTGACTAACTTTGGCAGTATATACAAGTGCGAAAGAGGTCTTTTGGCCACCCCTGTATTGCCTAATTTGCTAAACGTTAACAAATTAGATTTATATATGACAGAAGGAATGACTTTTATCCAATCAATTATATCTGTAACAGTGTTTTACCTTGTTTAATGTAACAGCTTTTCTGTATGTATGTGTGGAGCTTTTCTCCCTGGGCCTTCACTGAAAATGGACATGTATCCAGTCGGACTATCCCAGTCAACAAATGTAAAATAAATAAAATAAAAATAAATAAATAAATAAAACAATTGTGATATGAAACTCTGAATATTTACTGTGTGGCTGATTAAGAATACAAACACCTTCCTTAGTGGCCACTGTTTACAGGCTACAGGAATTCAATATCCGCACCACTGAATTGTAATATGTGGATATCCCACCACTACAAGCCAATCAATATGGATGTGGACATCCCACCACTGCCCACCAATTAATATGTGATGCCCCTGCACTTGCTCAGTAATCAAGGAGTCTCAATCTTCCCCTGGCAGCAGTGGGGGAATGTACACACTGGGAGGATAACAAGTACACACACAGTAAAGTGTGATTTCCCTTAAGAGCACACAGAGGCCACAGTCACTTTGGGGCTGATTTCTCTCTCTTTTTCCAGATCCTGAATAAGACTCCCCACTGGCACAGCTATAGAGTTGAGTACTTAGCCAGGGATCCAAGCCAAGTCATCCAACACTCTCTCTGTCCAACCAGTGCTTTGGGACCCTGCCCAAGTAGCTGACACACACACACTTAGAGATTTGTTTGACACATACACATACACATACACACCTGGGCAAGGCTGGCACAGGTTTATTAGCTTTGCCTCCTTCTTTCCAGACTATAAGGTAGTTATCACTGCCACTGGAACCCCTTATCAACTACTTTAAGGCCCTTAACAAAGGGTATCCAATCATCCTATGTAATGCTACTATTAATCTAAATGGTAGTTTGACCAAGAGACAAGGCTATTAGGAGTGGCCCACAGTGTCACCAAACAAATATGCAAGTACTCTCAGAGCTTAAATATGTCTCACAAATATCAGCCACAAAGAGAGGTTTAAATATATTTAATAATAAATAATAAAAGAACAAGAAAATACTCAATAAATCATCAAAATAACTTCAGAGTTCAAAATCACCAGAAATATTTAAAACAACATTGAAGGACAGTCTGAAATAAATAAAGAAAATATCTAAGCTATACTTCACTGTATTCCTAACTGTATCTAGGAGAAATTACTGTACCCTAGTTAACTTACTTACAGCAAGGCAAGTAGAGAGGTGGTGAGTGGATGTTCTTGTTAGGTCAAAGACAAAATACAAAATGCCCTCCCCCTCTCTCTATCTCTCTCTCTCTCTCTCTCTCTCTCACTTCTTAAATTAATATCAAATATCACTGCTGGGCTAGATTGGATGACATCACTTTTTGCCACCTGACTTTAGTTTGCAAGCTAAACTCACATTGTCAGAAACTACCAACATTTAGCATCTCCCTGTGAAAAATACATAAATAAAGGCTTTTCCTCAGATGTTTGCTGGTCCTGGAAGTCCTAAAACAATAAAACACTTACAATATAATGCAGAATGCTCCCTAGTTCTAGACATCTTGTCTCCTTGTTGCATTGAAACTAACTTTTATAGAACAATTTCAACTATTTTCTTAAAGTTTTGCAAGTTAACTGTCTATGTTCTAGTTCCCACTGTTAAAACATATACATTTACACAGGTACAATAGTTTATATACATTTCTGTTCTAATCCAGCAGGGTATACTGTAGTCACACATCTAGGCTTAAGTACTGTACAAACCCTGTTCAACACACACTTCTGTAGCAGCAGTTTAATATACACATAACATACAATTCTAATACATTTATAAGACACGCATATGAATCATGTTGATATTCAGAAATTACATGATTATTTGCAAAATTCCATATAGCTGGGCTGGCAATATTTCCTTTTGTGACACTTATACATAGCTTGCACTAATTCTACCAATGTTTCTGGGAGTTCGCACAACCGCAGAATTGCCCAAATCAGCTTTCATGGGACCTTGTCATATTCTTTCTCCAAGTCTAGGAATGCCCATTTGGACTCTTTTTCCTCATCTGTACCCTCTTCTCAACTATCTGCCTCACTGCAAACATTAGGTCAGTTGTGCTGCATTTTGATCTGAATCTGAATTGCTCATCTCTCTAGTCTTACTTTCTACTACTATATTAATTCATTTAATACAATCATCCTTTCCAGAGCTTTCATGCAGTGTGTCAGGAGTTTGATAGCTCGATAATGCCCACAGTTGTGAATGCCCTCTTTGCTCTTGTATACTAGCACTAGTATGCTTATTCTCCAGTCATCTGGAATATGCCTATATGGCTAAGGTATTGAAGTATTGCCAACTTCCAGGTCTTCAGCCTAATCTCTATTGACCTTAGAGACTTCTTTGACCATTTTTGCAGCTGATTGCTGCAACCAGTGGTTATGCTGTGGGCCAGCTGTTCTGCTATAGATAACTTTGCAATCACTGATTCTAGCTCAATGCCTTTTTCTTACTAGGGAGGAAGTCTACTGGAGTTGCTTGTTGTCCACTCTTGTATGTGATCTTGTGATTGTTGCTTTCTTGCTGAACCATTTGTTGGCCACCATCAAGCCATTTACCAGACAAATGCCTAGAATGGCCTTTCCTTTTTTATTCCTGTTACCCCACCAATGTGGACTCAGGCAGCCCTTCTTATACTGTTCTATCTGTCCCAATATGTGCATTCTGCCCCAATATGTGCATTCAGGTCACCCATTATCAACACCAACTCATGTCATCTTGCTTTTTCTGGTAAGTCCTGGATCTGCTGTTTGCATTCTTTTGCTCACTATCACAGCCCTACTGTGGGGCATAGGCTCAGATTATGAATAGTGGCCTATCCTTACATTGAAGTCTGATTGCCATGGGTCTGTCATTAATTCTGATAACATCCCTCACCACAATTCCCAAACCATTATTAGTCTGCCCCCTTCCTGAGTAGTAGCTTCTTTATCCCAAACCCAGTGGCTTTGTTGCACTGCCCTTCTAGCTTGCCTTCTGGATACATATGATGTCCAGCCTCCTCCTTACCATCATGTCATCCACTTCCAAACTATATCCTGTCAGTGAACCTATACTGAGTGTAGCAATCATTAGTTCATGTTTTGCAGGTTAATTCCTTTTGAGCCCAGCTTTTGGTCAACATAGCTATCCCAGGCAACCCAGACTGGCCAGGTGGACACCAGTAGGCCAGTAGTTTATTGACTCAGGCCTAATGGGGCTTTATGGCAGGCCCACATTTTTCAGTAGGGGCACATACACCCTCCTACTGTTAGCATGGGGTCTCAACCCAATTATCACTAGCAAATACCCATGCACATTTTTGTCAACTGTACTGCTAAACTAATAAGGGATAAAGTGTTACCACAAAAACATAGAGTAAAAAGGATAGACAGGGACAAGTAAAATGACCCTAGCCATACAGAAAACTATAACACAATTAAGATAATAAGTATCACTATTAGAAAAATGTAGAAAAGAGAGCAGACCATCAAAATATTTACAAAGTTAGATGTGATAAAAGCAACACAGTATCAAAACAGACAATGATTTATCATATACTGTTGCTGATAATAAACTAGAAATATCAGCGCAGGCAGAAAAAGTTAGAAGGTATGAAGATAAATATAAAGGAAAAGGAAAAAATAAAAAAAAAAATCACAAATGACCCAAAAGGGTTTTATAGAGAATTGTGAAAAAAAAGAATAAATAGGTGCATTTTGGAGAAAAGTATTTATGAAGCCACTTTTGAACATTGCAAAGATGCTGAATGGATAGAAGAATTAAAAACTAGTATAAAGCTTTAATATACAGGATATGAAATGGGATGAAGTAACAGCCAGAGAAACTGGAAAACACCTGGTCCAGTGCAATGCCTATCTTCTGGCTAAAGGTATTAACATTTCTACACAAAGATTTAGCCCAGAGCAAGAATTACTAATATACACATCCTGAACAGACACCAACTTGGCTAACAACAGGAAAATCCATACTTTTCCTTAAGAGTGAACGTGCAAGCCATCCTAAGAACTATAGACCAATAATTTGCCTTCCAACAATATACAAATTATTTAGTGGAACTGATTCAGAAAGAATTTATGCTCATGTCGAAAACAAATTCAGTTGCAATACTAGAACAAAAAGTCTTATGGAACAAAGGATCATTTGCTGGTAAATAAAGCTATAATAGAGAGATTGTAAAAAGGAGAGAAATCTAAGTATGGCATGGATAGATTACATAAAAGCATTTGATAGCATCCCAAATTCATGGATAAAGGAGTGCTTACAGATATATAAAATACACTCTACATTGATCAGTTATATTAGAATGACTACGAAACAGTGGAAAACCACTTTGCCTTTGAGCCACAACAAAGGACAAACTATTATCCCTGTGATAAAAATTCAAAGGGACATATTTTAGGGTGATTCTTTGCCACCGCTGCTGTTTTGTCTTGCCCTTAATCCATTAAATTGTTTACTTAACAGATTAGGTTATGATTACAATTTGGCTCACAGAAATCAACCTTATTTTTAAAGTCTTATCATATACCTTTTGTGGATGATTTACAACTATATAGATCATCAGATGAAAAGCTGAAAGCACAACTACAAGTGGTTAAAACTTTCTCAGATGTAAGAATGAATTTTTTTTGATAAATGTGCAAAAGCAGCAGTTAAAAAAGGAAAGCTGCATCACCAAGAACATATCAACATGAAAGTGATATAAAGTAATCTAAGCAGGAGGGAGTATATAAATATTTGGAATAGATGAAGGATCAACAATAAAACATTAACAAATGAGAATTAAACTTAGTAAAGAATACTTCAGAAGGCAAAAACTAATATTGAAAACTAACTTGAAATCTAGGAATAATTCCTAGCCATATATCTATTTGCTCCTTCTGTTCTAACTAACAGTTTTGGACTGAACGAGTGGCCCCAAAAAGTATTGGATCAGATGGACAAGGAAACAAGAAAACTGA
The DNA here is from genome assembly GCF_019279795.1 of Protopterus annectens. NCBI lineage: Eukaryota > Metazoa > Chordata > Ceratodontiformes > Protopteridae > Protopterus > Protopterus annectens. The sequence goes on along the minus strand of NC_056737.1, from coordinate 779,742,895 downwards.
TTCATACTTATCAACTGGTGTGTAACAATTGGTGCATACCAAGACTGTATATTCCTCTCTCTCTGAAGAAGGTATGGGTCTCCTTGTAATTGATTACATGTACAGACCTGCAATCATGGGGCTGCATGTGTATCTGCTGACATCTTCAGATCCAAATATAATGAAATACATGAACAGAAGAAGTCTAAGATGACATCTTTGCTTAGTTTAGGAGAAGCATTTTGGTGTTTACTGGAAATGAAAATCAAACCAAACAGCAACTGAATGTGCCAAAAAACAAAATAAAGAATATAAGGAAAAGGGTCAGATGAGAAGGAAAGAAAACAGGAAAATCCATAAATTCAGTGGCAGGTACAAAGATCTCTTGGAACAAATTCACATTGACCAAGATATGATGCAAGCATGGCTAAGGAGAGGTGAAATGAAACCAAAAGATGGAAGGCTAATAATAGTGGCCCAGGATAGACATAGAGAATGGTTTACAAAGTCCATTGAAAAGGTGGAAGAAACAGACAAACATAGGTTCTGTAAAACAGAACTGGAAACAGTCGCACATCATGTTGCTGGTGTGTAACACTCATGACAGAAGGCCTGTATACTGAAAGAGACAATAATGTGTTATGACTGCTGCACTGGAGATTATGCAAACACTACAGTACAGAAGCACATGAAAAGCATTGGAAACATCAACCACAAAGCATTCTAGAGGATGATACATTTATATCGCACGTGATCATTCATTAACAACAGTTCAAAATAGATGTGAGAAAACCAAATATAGTAGTCCATGAAAAGAAGACAAAAATTGCGTTGATCATTGAAATTAGTAGAGCCAGTGGTTACAGAGTCTTATGCCCAGAGAGAGAGACAAAGTCATAAAATAACAGAATTTGCAAAGAGAAACCAGAGCGATGTGGAATAAAGTTATTTAGACAGTTTCAATAATATTACGAGCAACAGGTTTAATAAAAAAGAATTTACAATTGTACTTAAGTATGCTAACAGTACATATAACCCCATATGAATTACAAAATGAGGCAATTCTGAGGAAACTGTTCGGTACTGAGAAGAGAACTCTTAGCTAACATCAAAGACTGAAATGGACTGCAGTCATACACTGACTTAGGAATATGGTCCAGTCCCATTGTAGTATTAGAAACCTATATGCTTTGAGAAATTTAACAGGGAATGATAACTGTTTCATTGCTGTCCTGCCTGCAAATCCTAGCATAGGGTCATAGTATTATTAAATTAGTCTGCAGCTCATAATGTGTCATTGTATAATAACTATATCATATGTATAACAAGTATTTAATTGTGTATGTGTGTATGTGATATCTGCCATATGCATGTCTGAGACTTCTTTTTCTCTCTCTCTCTCTCTCTCTCTCTCTCCCTTTCTTACCCTTGTCACTATATTATGTTTTCCTTTTTTTCATTGTTGTTTAATTTCTTTCCATTTACATTGCATTTTCTGTGGCACCTACCATTGTTGTGTCAGTGGCATGGCCCAGGTCACTAGCCCCCACTGGTTCTAACCTTCTCCTGCATCCACTCCACCTAGCTCTAGGCTTGCCACTCAATTGGATGCAGTGAGTGACAGAAAGGGGATCTTCCCTGCAGTCTCTGGTGGTTGCTCACTTTTGTCACCCAGTGCCATTCTTAAGGAGAAGCAGCAGGTAAAATGCCCTACACTCTCTCACTATGTAACAGCAAGGGGAAAAAAGGTCACTTCTATGATCTGTGGAGGAAAAAAAATTATCTGCCATTCACACCTCTTAACACATTGTGCTTGGGGTGGCTGCCCCCTTTGCCTCAAATTAGTTGCACTTCTGCTCACCAGCAAGGAGTACCACTGTTCTCTCCAAAAGCACTGTCATGGCTGCACAATATTTCATCTGCCTGAAGTTGGTGGAATTGGTTGGGGAGCTAATTGACCAGTGATTTGAAGCCCACATCAGCCTTGGAAAGGGGTGTCTTATGACTTAAAGTGCGTCACTGCTTGTCTCTGCTACTGCCTCCATATGTAGGGCCCATTGTGGGATACTCAAGGTGCTGTCTAACCTCTCTATGAGTATTGTACAGGAAATGTGATACAGGTGGGGATGTCCATACTATTCACGATCCTGGTATTCCCCTTCCTTGTGCATTCTTCCCATCCTGTCCTCCCCCATCACCAAGCATCCTTATTTCTCTTTCTGTAATTCCACAGTTCCCTCACATGTCAATACCACCTCTGTCAGTCTTTGTCGTTGTTTTATGTTTACTCATGTGCACATGCTTGTAGACCCCACCATCTTTCCAGTTTTTGTCTTTCCTTTACATGCTACCATTCTCCAAAAATAAATAATTTAATTAATAAATGGGTGCATATAATTAAATCCCCCCCCTCTCTCTCCCACTCCCAGTTTTACCTTCCTTATTTTCCTTGTGTATGGACATCTGCTTGCTGAATCCCCTTTTCCTTCTGTCCTTTATATCTTTAAACCATTTTAATGGTCAAAAACAGATTTTGACATTGCTGTAAGACCAGTAATCTGGCCTGCTAGCTTTTATGCAGCATCATGACGCAATGTATAAACACATGCTTAGACACGTCCATGCTGCCAGCTTGTTTGTTTTCTTCATGTCAGTGTTGGCCACAGTTGTGAGATTTTGTTCTTCTCTGTAGGTCCTGTAATTTCTGCAAGTGGGTTCTTTAAATAGAGGTGGTACAGGCTGTGAATTCCTACCTAGTTATTTGATAATTAACTTTGGGCTACATCATTCTGTGATCTTTTCCCACTGAAGGCATCCTGCACTTACATATTTCTGAATCCCAGAGTAGGACTTTGTGATCTAGCAACTATGGTAATAGTTAAATTAATAACCATCATAAGAATGCATGTATTCCTTTAAAATGTATCAGTTTTTTATTAAATTGTATTCCAAAATGCTCTTGGATAAGCAACATTAAACATATATGACCAATTGTTCTTCTGCCAAGGTGGTATTACCCAAAGTTGTAACATTAAAAAGCCTGCAATAACCAAAGCCTGAATTACTTTACTTAAATCTCACAAATTTTGTTACAAGATGAATTGGTATTCTGTTATCACTTGATAATAGCAATATATATATATATATATATATATATATATATATATATATATAGAGAGAGAGAGAGAGAGAGCTAGTTAATATGCATGCATATTCAGCTACACTAAAATGGTATCTACCTTGCACATCATAACCCCTGCTACACCAGCACTTCTAATAGCCACCCCCACCTCCACTTCCATCCCTACTATCCCTTTTCCTCTGAAGTGTTTCTTCACATTTAATTGAAAAAAAAGTTATTCATGCTGTGACAAAAGGGAAATACTGCCAGCCCAGCTAGAATTTTGTAAATAATTATATGTCATTTGTGAATGTTAATATGATTTATACAGAAGTCTAAAAGAAGGAGACACTGTCAGCCCAGCTATCTGGCAGTTTATAAATAGTTATATGTCATTTGTGAATACCAGTATGATACAATTGCTTGTGTTGCCACTAAATTGGAACTGTGAGTTGTGTGTATATTAAACTGCTGATACAGAAGTCTGTGTTGAACAGACTTTGTAAAGTATTGAGCTAAAATGTAACCACAGCATACCCTGCTGGCTTAGAATAGCAATGTATACAAACTAGTGTAATTGTGTAAATGTATACGTTTTAACAGTAGAAACTAGAACAGAGAGGGTTAACTTGCAAAACTATAAGAAAATAAGTTGAAATTAAATTGTTTTATGATTGTGCTATAAACATCATCTCTCAGTTTCAGTTCAGTAGCAGACACAATGTCTAGAGTTAGACAATTTGTATTGTCTTGAAAGAGAAATAATGACTAGGTCTGAGATGCAGAAGTGTTTTATTGTTTTATGACTTCCGGTGTTTTTAAACATCTGAGAAGTATGTATTTTTCACACAGAGATATTAAATTCTGTTACTTTCTGACAAAGTGGGTAGCTTGGGAACTAAAAGTCAGGTGACAAAAAAGTGATGTCATCCAAGCTCACCCAGCAGTAATATTTAATATTAAGTTAAGAACTCTCTCAGAGGGAGACTGTGCATTTTGTATTTTGTCTTTGACCTGGAAACATCCACTCATCACCACCTTTTGTACTTCTGCTTGTGTTCTGTAAGCAAGTTTTTAGGGGATAGAAACTATTTTAGATTCAGATAAGAATATAATAAAATATAGCTTAGATGTTTTCTTTATTTATTTGAGACTGTCTCACAATGTTGCTTTAAATATTTCCTGTGATTTTGAACTCTGAAATTACTGTGAAAACATATTTAGTATTGTCTTGTTCTTTTATTATTTATTAAATATATTTAAACATTTTAATTGTGGCTGGTCTGTTTTTGGATAATATTAACATTACACATACACACATTTTGAGATTTGATTGATATACAAACACACACACACATCTGGGAAAGGCTGGCACAGGTTATTAGCTTTGGCCCCTTCTGCCCAGACTATAAGGTAATTCTGACTGCCACCAGCCAACTCTTTATCAGTTACTTAAGGCCCTAAACAAAGGATGTCCAGTCCTACTGTGTAATATTACCATTATCCAAATGGCAGTCTGACCAAGACCAAGGCTATTTAGGAGTGGCTTGTACAGTGTCACCAAAAAGACATGCAAGTACCCTAAGAGCTTAAACATCTCCAAAGCAGACCATCCACAATTAAAAGGTTTAAATATATTTAAAAACAATAAAAGAACAAGACAATACTAAATATGTATTCTCAGTGACTTCAGAGTTCAGAATCTCAGGAAATATTTAAAACAACATTGCAGGACAGTCTCAAATAAATAAAGAACACATCTAAGCTATACTTTACTATATTCTTATCTGAATCTAAAAGAGTTACTATGCCCTAAAAACATACCTACAGAACAACACACAGGTAGAAGTGCGGAAGGTGGTGATGAGTTGATGCTTCCAGGTCAAAGACAAAATATAAAATGCACAGTCTCCCTCTGAGAGATTTCTTAAATTAATATCAACTACTAATGCTAGGTGAGCTTGGATGATATCACTTTTTATCACCTGACTTTTAGTTCCCAAGCTACCCCCTTTGTCAGACACTAACATAATTTAACATCACTGTGTGAAAAATACATATCTCTCAGATGTTTGAAGACCATGGAAGTCATAAAACAATAAAACACTTCTGCATCTCAAACCTAGTAATTACTTCTCTTCCAAGACAATACAAAAACTTCTAGCTCCAGACATTGTATCTGCTACTGAACTGAAACTGAGAGATGATGAGTAAAGTCATAAAACAATTTAATTTCAACTTATTTTCTTGCTGTTTTGCAAGTTAACCCTCTGTGTTCTCGTTTCTGCTGTTAAAACATATACATTTACACAATTACAATAGTTTATATACATTTCTATTCTAAGACAGCAGGGCACGCTGTAGTTACATTTTAGCTCAGTACTTTATAAACTCTGTTCAACACAGACTTCTGTATCAGTGGTTTAACATACACATGACACAAAGTTCCAATATAGTGGCAACACAAGCAATTCCATCATGTTGCTATTCACAAATGACATATAACTATTCATAAAATTCCAGACAGCTGGGCTGGCAGTATCTCCTTCCATTATATTTCTCTATAAATCATATTAATATTCACAAATGACAAATAATTATTCACAAAATTCCAGCTAGCCTGGCTGGCAGTATTTCCCTTTGGTCACACATGCTATCAAGTAATTAAGAGAGAATGCACTTTACTTCAAACAATCGCATTCACACTCGCCTTCTCTGTATGAATTCCTGTTGTGCTGTTTTTTTCTAAAATCAGATAGGCTATACTGCTGTTGGATTGCTATGGAGTATATATATATATATATATATATATATATATATATATATATATATATAGATACATGGATGTAATTGCTGATTTTCTTTTGTAAATCACTCCAATGCACAACCATGGAATTTGTAACAAAACAAATATATTTATGTAATTGTTGATGATTCATTTGCAAGCCATGTATATGCTGGAAATTCTGTTTGGGATCACACTAGCCTGGTCAACAAACAAATAGTTGTAGTATGACTGGTGGAATTAGTTAAGTCATTATAGGTTCATATGTGGTCACAAAGTTATCACTCTATATACCATCTATAGCCTATCTAGCCTTATACCCAGCATCAGGAGTTTTCTACTACCTCATGGAGGGGCTAAAAAGATAGGTCTGAGAAAAAATTTATGGATACCCATTCAATTACTGAGATTGTCTTTAAATGTATTAAGGGATCTACTTTATTTGGTGTTCAGGTGTAGTTAATTCCTGAGGTGTAGAGTATACTGGGATAAGAATAGGTCATAACAAAGAGTCCTATAAATTTGTTGGTAGAGCTAGATTAAGGTCTTCTAAATGGGTGTTAGAAGAACAATTAATTTTATGAAGACAAAGATCAGGAACAGTTGTCTTGAAGTCTAAACATAAATCAGCATAGAGTGTGCAGGAGAAAGCAAATGGGGAAAAGGTGGCTAATCCCTCTGGATGACTAAGGGGCTTGAACCCTCTGCTTTTTTTGGGGGGGGTTAAGATTTTTAGGAATCACTGTAGTCTGTCCAGTTGTTTTATACTTTTTGATAATTACATGCCAAATGATGCATTCGGTGATTGATGGAGTAAAGATAAATAAAATGGAAGTATGACTTATCTGGGCTCTGGAAGAGATATCTTTTGTTAGTAATTGAATGAGATAAAAGGATTTGCTAACAGTGAAGACAAAATGATCATAGTATAGGAAATCATCCACAAAGATTCCTTGATCTCTAATGACAGTGTCTGTTTTTAAGGTAAATCCCTCTAAGTCACATTATGAGGGATTATTTGTTTAAACAAACTGGACTACACTTCCTTTTTTTTTTTTTTTTTTTTTTTTTTAATTTGAGGCTATTATCCTTGTACCATGTTATATACATGATATGTCCCTATCTAGAGAACAGTTGCAATTTAGTGAGTGCACCACCAACAACCTCTTAGTTTTCAATCATCAGCAAATTTTGTTAACCATAGGACCTGGATATTGGTTTAAAGTTCTGAGAAATAGATGGAAAATAGTGGGGGACGTATAACTAAGCTCTGAAGGACTCTGCTTGAGACATTTTCATTTTCGTAGGTGACACCAGCAAATTTAACAGCATGAATTTTATATTTAATCAGTTTGCTTTCCACCTCAGTGTAAATGGGTTTATGTTGAGGTTTAGGAGTTTGTTGGTGATACTTGCACAGGGAATAGCATCTGATGCCTTACTTAAGTCCAAGTTTGTTGTGTGCCCTTCATACCCACCATCTTCATTTATCATTTAAAAGAAGTTCATAAGATTAATAAGGCAGGCCCTACCCTTGATGTCAATCCAGAGCTGTGATATTATGAATGTATAAACTTCTGTGGTCAGAGAAGATACTTTTTATTGCTTTAAAATAAGGCTTTTCAGGCTGATGTGTCTATACTTGTTAGGGTCAGTCATTGACCCCACATTGTGTACAGGCAAACAAGGGTTTTCAACCTTCAGTAACATAATCAGTTCAAGACTCATGTTAAAATAGGCTATCCTCCATTTCGACAACATCCATGTGTGTGTTTTCACAGAAACCTGGTTCAAGATCCTAGAAAGCACTTCCTCATTGCCTGGGTTTTGCGCTTACCACTCATTTAGGCCTGGTGGAAATTGTGATGACATATCTATATTTGTTAGAGACCACATTATCTTTAGGAAGACACCTAGAAACCCATAAGTGAAGCTTATAGTAATTGACAGAGCACTACATAGGATCAGTTGTCAGATTATTGCATACTACAGGCACCCTCAAATGTTCCCAAAAATCCTATAACCTTCCTAAATATTCTTGATGAGCTCCCCATAAACAGAAGTACTACTGTTCTAGGAGACTTTGACTATCCAATGACAAACTTGGAAGCCTATACTACCAATGTAGGATATGCATACTGTTTTTAGATTATGCAGACAAGAATTCTTTAGATCACATTGCTAAGGAACCAATTACAGGGCAGAATATACTTGACCTGGTCCTAACAAATCTAGCATCTATATGCATTATTCCCATGTTACCTCCTTCACTGGTCAAGTCTGACCACAAATTAAATTGCTTTCTTTATCAAAATCTAAAAAAAAACAGCAGAAGCAAGCATAAGAGGATTCAAGGAGTTCAAACTTATACATTTCCTACAATTCTGCACTAAAGTATGACTGTATTACCCAAAATGTTGATACATTTAAGATGTAAGCAGACAAATTCTACTTGATTCTGGGCAAATGCATTAACTTGGCAGTCCCAACTAGATCCAAACAACTGTGGAAGTTTAAAAGCAAACCAGCATGGTGGTCCACTAGCATCAGTAAACTGTACTACAAAGTAAGAAACTTTTTAAACTATTCAATGAAGCAATAGATCCCTTATATCATGAATAACCTAAAACAATTTCTTATGAATCTAAACATAGACCATTAGATAAAAATTAAGGCATCCCATGAATTAATACTAGCAGAAGAATCCAGACTACTCAAATCTTTCTTTATTTATATCAGGAAGATAAGTAAAAACACTCAAAAATTTTCAGAGTGTATTCCCAATAATACCACTTAATCTGATCCAGTGGATATTGTCAATATACTGGCAAGCAAATGTATTGCCGTCTTCAGCCCAAAGACAACTATTCAAAGCCTAGTTACACCTGAAGGGACTCAGATCACCAACAATTACAAAAAAATGTATTAAAAGTATTTTCCAAAATGAAGAAAACCCAATGTATGGGGCTGACAGTATACCTTGTTGCCTATTAGACAGCACTTAGCAAGCAGTGACAGACTCTCTCCTTAAGCTCTTTAACCTAAGCTTAACGATAGGCTTTGGACCACAGGTATGGTGCATGACTGCTGTGATACCACTTCACAAGGGTGGCCCTGCCACTAACCCTGGAAATTATAGATCCTTCAGTCTGATAAGTCTTATGATATGCTCCATGGATTTGCTTATAACTGACCAAATTTACTATGTCATTAAAAATATTAGACTCAAGCCCCTGTGGTTTGGTTTTGTGAATGGTAGATCTTGTCTGATGAATCTCATATACTTATTTGAAAGGGTGACCCAAGCCATAGACTGTGGGCAAACTGGATGGGTATTCACTTTGCTTGCCAAGGCATTTGACACTGTACAACATGCAAATATAATGAACAATCTAAATGGGTTCAGAATTTGCCTATACATGGTTATGTGGAAAGCAAACTGGTCTTGGAACAAACGTCATACACTGAGAGAAGGGTCTGCAGCTTCCCAGAAGCATGAAGGTGACTAGTGGGGTCATTCAGAAATCTGGCCTGGGCACCTCTGCCATTTGGTATCTGGTTCTCATGTCTTCCATCTATCAAACTATGATCTTTAGTTAACAAAGCTTGCAGATGATACTAATCTTGGAAGTCCCCCCTCCCATACACAGGTACTCCAATGGGATCGAACACTCGTCAGCCAATGGTGTGCAAAAAATGGCTTCAAACTCAGTGTACCATTATTTATTTCAGTAAGCAATACATAGCTCCAGCTTATAGTATAGATAACAAACCACTCCAAAATTAGAAAGTAGTAAGAGACATATGTACTCTGGTGGGTTGTCCCTTGCATTCATCCATCATGTTGCAAATGAGGTGAGGGAATCATTTCACTTTGCACAGCTGTAACAAAAGCCACATCAAAAGAAGTCCTCACCTCCTTGTATTCCATGCTGATCAAACCCAACATAAAATACAACACCACCCATTGATATGTACCTTGGTAAGAATATCAAGTAACTATAGAGACCCCCAAGGTTCTTAACTAAACAGCTTAAGGGCTTAAAAGAGTTGAGCGACCAGGAGCGACTGGAGGCTATCTTTCTATATTCAGTATTGTATACCCTTTTTAAGGGTGATCTGTGCCTTTCTTCGAGAACAATAAGGGATCCAATACCTTCAAAAGTTAAACAGCACTAATAACACTAGATCTAAATCTATTCCATCAAATAAGTAGGACAAGACTGAGGGGTACATTCATCATGCAGTGTCTACCCCTTTTCTGCAACAAATTTTCTGTCTAACTTAGGCAGTGTGATACCCTGTCTTGCTTTAAAATGGAGCTAGATAACTGGATGGGTATTCATAAATCCACCTCTGGTATGACTGGCCTGTCCCTCCATGAAAAGATAAGCAAAGCCTAAGAGTGGGTATTGGCAACACTGAAATGGCCTCTTGGCTCGCTGATTTGTAATTTCAATGATCCTATGAACAGAGGTTCTGATAAGTCATGCTTTGCAGTAATAATCAAGATAACTGGTAGATTATCATGTTCCATGGAAGAGGTCACACTTTTTTCTATTACATTTTTTTATTGATAGGGCTGCAAGGACTTTTTTCATATTAATTGTGAGAGGGCCAGTGACTAAGGGACTCTGGTGGTAGTTATGGTGATAGGTATTGTGAGTTTGGCACTAAATACATCAGCCAGAATGTTAGGAATCTCCTTGAGCTCTGAATGGATGATAAAATTTTGGAGAAATTCTGAATATTGCTGAATATTTTCCTTATCTTCTTAACATAACAATAAAATAATGTACAATTATTTTTAGTGTTCTAAAATAATGTACAATTTTAGTGTTCATGGTTACTTTGAATTCACATTCGTCTTTGTGTTTTTTTCTGATTTCAAAACTTTAAGTTCTTTATTAACTTCTTTGAGCTCCCTCTTAAGATGAGTGGAATGTTCCTTTCTCTATGCATTCACTACTTCTTTTGTTGTAAAGCTTATTGCTATGAATGTTCAGTCATACGGGTTTGTATTTCAATGCCCCAGAATATGAGCACAGCTTGAAACGTGAAAACAGAACTCAAACATACACTTAAAGATAGCTCTAGCTGTAAGATCTGTCTAGGGAGGATTGTGGCTGAATTTTTCTTGGTTTCTAAGTGCTTGTTGAAGTGTTGCCTTTATGAAGTATTTAAACACAGACATATTAGACTTACGAGAACCACTGGCTTTGCATAAGTAGATCACTGATATGCAATCAGATTTAGCAAGGAATGAGAACACCCATGGAGTTGCACAAACAGAAGCAATATAAGTTAAGATAATATCCATGATATTAGTGCTACTTTTTGGGGTGACTATCTCTTCTAGGTAGTTAATATTCACATAGTTCCCAAACCATTGGATGTGCTAACTATTTGTTGTGTATATGGGCCAGTTTTACTCAAAGTAATTGAAATCTTCCAAAATAATTGTGTTTGTGTTAATATGACTATTATCTGGGGCATTTACATAGTTAAAGCTGATGGGGGGGGGTACTGTGGGAGACGCACAGCTAGCTGTAAAGTGTTAACTTTGGTAATAGTAGCTTGCATTTCTGAAAGTTTAAAACTGATGGTTACAAAGAAACTACTAAACTGTGAGGGGGTTCTCTGAAAGAGACTGACACTCCTCTGTATTTGCCCAGAGGTAAGAAGATGTGAAAGGCTGTGAATCTAGGACTAGAGGGAATACCTTCAATGCACTGGAACCATTAGTAATAGCAGATATAGTTATGTATTTGAGTTTGGGCACCTTTTTGATGAAACTTCTTGTATTGAACAGAGACACCTTCATGCAGTTTGAATTTAGATTTGCTAGGCTGGAATGTACATGAATTTGGATAAAAGAACAGGCAATATGAGTCACCAAATGCTTTTGCCAGCATGCAAGACTCTTGTAGGACAGCTGCAGGCCATGTTTAGCAAAGCATAATGGTCTTTCAGGCATCTCACCCCATGCAGGTACTTATTAGATCCCAAAAAAAAAAAAAAATTGTAGCTTAATGTTATCACTCGTCTATATGTTTTTGAGTATAAGTGTGTAATATACACTTTTATATTCAATGGGTTGTAGCACACTTTTCTTTATGTATTAATATTGTAATAATATAACCCTATCTAGTACTCAGTTAATCCTTATATTTGATAGTTTATTGATATACTCTTTCAAGTCTTATTTTAGCTGCAGCATATTCCAGTTTTAACCTAGTCAGTTTGAAATTGTTATATATAGCAAATAGTCTATTTAGTTAAAAAACTTCTTGAAAAAGGCTTTTTAAAAAAAGTCTTGAATAAAAAATTCTCTATATATATTTTTTTAATTAGATTTAACCTTTTAGGATGCTCTAAAATTATTTTAAAAAAAAATTCTCAGAGATTATTCATTATTTATTATTTAATCCCTAGTTGATCAAATTTATATATATTTTTTGTTCATGTAACTATAAAATTAAATGTAGTCGTCATTATAATATTTTTTATAGTTTATTTATGACTTATTTAATGGTTAAACATGTTTATAGATTTTACAAACATTACTTTTGTAGTTGATACCATTCCCTAATTTTTTGATTGTTCTAAATTTGAACATTTAGAGTTATTCTAATTTTAGTTTATAATGTATATGATTATTTCTTAATTATATATACTATATAATTTATATCAATGTTTCTTGTAGCTTTTAAGTACTGATTTTATTAATTGTTATTAGTGTTGATTGCTTTCCATATGTATATTTTGCAGAGTTTATAGTAATTATAGCAATCATTATACTTATCAGATAGCTTTATTGCTTAAATTAAGGTTCAGTAAACATAGTCGCCTCTCCTTTTTCTAATGATATTCATTGAAACTGAAGTTATTTATACCTCATATATTTTCGGACCGAAAATTTTGTTAACATCAAATACTGTATACTATTTTAATATTGCTGTTCTAAAGACTTTGTTGTCCAGCTGGGAAGCTTGGTACGCTGGCAGGGCACTTGACGTTGTGTGTCTTGGGACAAATTGCATGGCGCTATTTTTACTATATATATTTTTTTCGGCTGGTGGCCGAGAAAATGTTTTGACTATACACTTTTTGACTATACATGTTTGTACCTATTTTTGTATGAATGCATTTTTACATTTTGGTTTTTGGATGAATATGATTGTGTGGGCGCACAGTGGTTATAAACTTTGTAGATGATGTACCTACAAAGAATGCATATGTTCACCAGATTTTGCTAGAGCAAAAGCAACTTGAACGTTGTTCTACATTTCCCCTTTAACTGTTAATTGTAATGATTAATTAGACTAAACCTGGTACTAACCGTTATACTATTTAAACTCTGTTTATGGGAATAATTATTATCTGAGGAAGCGTGGTTGTTTCCACGCGAAAGCGCTTATCATTTACCCACTTGTTTTCTGAATTAATAAATTTATTTTATTGTACAGCTGCTACGTTTACTGGCTTTTCTACTGGTTTATTGGCTGCATACTATTTGGTTATCTGGACACATCGTGGTAGAGATCAGGTTCTATTTTCTGATACTTATTAGATCCCACTGGAATGACATTAGCTGCTAAGCCAACTACTGAAACCAGTTATCCTGTTTTTAAATACTGGTATCATTCTAAGTTATAAAATCCCAATCAAAATCAGTGTCAACCTGTCTCATTTGTATACATAACAAGGTCAACAGTATCCTTTCGTATCTCCTCTTGGTTTTACAAAAGCTTAACTCATATGCCTGATTTTATGTACAGACAGGTGAATTATTCTGACTATAGACAAGTACTGTCTGATCAAACTGGTCTTTAGGAGGAATTGTAAACCTTGTATTTGATAAATTTATTATTATTTTTTCTGTCATCACATTCTGTTGCTCCACTTTCTTTCAGCATTTTTATTTGCTATATATCCTTCAGAATGCTATTCTTAAACATGAAAAAAAAAAAAAACGCGATGGCTAAGTACAGCTTTCTTTAATAAAGCAACTTAATATAAACAGACTTTTGTTTTACATTTCAAAATTAAAAACATACATCACTGCATTCAAAGCCATTTCTGACATCACGTATGCATTACATCTGGTATTTTCTCACCATATTAATTTTCATTTAGATGTAATACAGAAACTGTCAATGCCAAAGAAGTAAAACGGGCAAGTATGCAATCAGACAAAAAGACTAAAAATGCAGTACATTCATTTAGGCTGCAGAAAGATGCCATGAGTGTGGTGATTTGCTTTATATCAGTGTAGATACTATTTTAAATTCAAGTCTGATGTAATTTCCGGTTGAACTAACTGACTTGGATCTAATAGTAATTTGGATATATTGTTTTAGCTAAATATAACACACATAATTGGCAGCCATTTGGTATCCATAGTAACAGGTGAAAATACTTGGGAGAAAAATCACAGGGGAAAAAAAATATATATATCTATATATGTGTGTGTGTGTGTGTGTGTGTGTGTGTGTGTGTATGTATGTATGTATGTATGTACACACACACACACACACACACACACACACACACACACACACACACACACACACACACACACACATATACATTAAGAAAGACCCCCATAAAAAAAAAAAAACTGATTTGTATAAGAGGCTGGCACTGTACACAATAATTGCTGTTAACTTGGTAGAAATAAAATGTCTTTTTTAGAAAACATAAAGCAGACATGTAGATGAGACAGTAGCCCATCCCTGTGGAGTGTGGGTGGAATTGTATATACTTCAACAGAAGTACATCAAAGAAGTCATTTCACTGTGACTTCATTCACAGCAGTTAAACCGATATGTTTAGAAAAGGCTATGCTTAATTTAAATGGATCCTTTGATGTTGTACTTTCCACTTCTGTAAACTCATGCTCACTGATATTTTTGTAAATCCTCATTTTCCCATCACAGATTTATTTTGCTGCTATAGTCTTGGGGTATTCCCTGATAACTGTTGTATCTGTGATTACTAATTGCTCTAGTATCCAGACTGAAGCATTAACTCTTACACTGTGGTACAGACTTAGTAACTGCTTCCTTCTTTAAAGACGACTCTCAAATATGTACTGTGAAAGTAACCTCGTCTTCATTTCTACTGATGTATTTTATGTAGTAATTATTTTTTTGTAAGTATTATTGATTGCTTGTGTTTAGGGAAATATTATAGGCCTGACTATATCTGTACAATACATGTGTTAATGTCAGCATACTAATTAATGCTTTTGCTGAAAAGGCTTTTAGACATAAATGTTTTTTACTATGGTCCACTAGTAATTGCACTTTATATTTGTATAGCACAGTAGCTAGGTTGTACAGCCTAATGGATAACAATTATACCCTGTGAAAATTAGTTTGAATCCTGCAATCTCCATTTGTACATACAATTCTTATAGTATCCTGAAAACAGGTACTGTATGAAAGGATCTTGTGTCTATAACTCTGACATGAGCAAACATATTGAAATATTTAATACATGTGCTCTATCATGTGCATAGTACCATATAATATAATATATGACCATGCAAAATATGTACATGAGCACAACTATACTTACAAAGGATAGTACCAAGAGGAAACAAAAAAATGCGTAGTAATCTAGCTGCCCACTAGACCTTGCCCCACATTGCAGGACTGGCAATACTCCTTGCCCACACATTAAATTAACTCCAGCAGAACTAGCCCATCTTGATAGCCCTTGAGGTGTGCTAAATAGGAAACCTATTACTCATTATTTTTCTAACTTATCCGGCTTCCACCCCACCAGATGTACTATAGAAATAGCTGTGTTTTTTTGTTCTGTGCAGGTAATATGCACAAGATTGACATTAATTTGGTTCTTTCATGGATTATGCCACTTATCCAGTCTACAATGCTTTGCTGAGTTCAGAACAACAAATCAGTGATTAGTGCAGCTCTCATTAATATTTCCTTAGGACAGCAACCTGCTGAGCTTTAAGAAAGAATATGCATATACTCAGCATGTGCCCAGTTAGGTTTCAGAGAGTAGATGACCAAGAATGTGAGTTATCAGTTTGCTGCAGTGAAAACAGCTTACAGATTGGGCAGGAGATTGAAATTTAGGCATGTGTGATGAAAATGATAGCAACTGTGATGGTGGTGAGTGGTGTTCTTGGGGATTTCTAAGACACTCTGATACTGAACTAGTCAGCATTCAGCAACTCACCAGCAATGAAGCAAGAAGAAAAAAAATCTCACTGTGCTTTGAGAAGTTGGTCACTTTTTGCTGTCAGTCAGATGATATTTGCTCTAATTTTTTTTAATAGAATTGGGTTTTAGTTAAACGACATGACTTTGTAGTAGTATTAGAGTTGCTTATCATGGATTTGTCATGTTTGTACATTTTGGGTGAATTGGAAGAAGATGCAATAACTAAACAGGAGGAGGGTACAGTCAGCTGCATGATATGGCCATGTCTTAATAAAATTTGATGACGGTTTGGTCCAAAGACAGGGCTACTTAAATGTAACTATTCATGAATTGTGATGATTTCTGCTGTTATAGTGGCACACCAGATTACAGAGCCCTGAGACTTAAGGTTGTAAGAACAATATGATAACATTTTGCTGTTAAAACAGAGGAGCTGTGAATAGGGGATAAATCAACAGAATCTTATGGGTGAATTGTGTATACTGAGCTCCAGTCAGATACTTAGTAGGATAAGATTTGAATTAAAAATGTGCAATTGATTGCAACAAGTGCAGTGTAGAACATTGAGGCAGGCTCACACTGTTAGATATTTGGCATTCATAAAAGAAGCAAAAATGCTGCTTTGGTCTGTGGGTTTGCTAATAAATATTTAGGAAATGAGAGAAATTTATAGGGAGTTATTGACTATTAGTGAATATTTGGAATTCTACGGCAGTAGTGATGTAGTTAGACTTATAAAAAGAAAGGGTTCAATGGCAAATCTGGCATCCAGGAAGATAGTGCACAACTAAATGTCTCCCAGTGCATGTGAGCCACAATTTCTTGGAAAATACCTTGTTGCAGAGATCACTGTTTAAGATGTTATTAAAGAGTATCATTAATATAAGAGTTAAGTGTAAATAGTCCTTTCCTGCAGTTCTGAAGGTGTTGTGTTTTTCCTGACCATTATGCAGATGTTTACAACCTCTCTATCAGCGATGCATCAAAAATGACATTTTCACTGCACACTGGATGTGGAACTTGAGGAGCCATGTAGCTGTGAAGTTGTTTAATAAATGATGCTGAAGATGAATATAGTACACAGGATAAAGAGACAGGAAGAGGTCACAGTTTTGCAGTTCACCATTGGAAAGATGCAGTAAGTAGAATGATTCTTCAAATAGCTCATCAGAATATGGTTCCTGGGCAAGTCGATGCACATCAGAAACTTGGTGTTGGTGTTTGAATAATATTTTGTATTACATTATGGTTGTTGTTGGTCTTTCGGCTTTTTCCTGGTAAGGGGTCGCCACAGCAGAACTCCGGTCCGCTAATGATTGGCAGTAGATTTTTACAAAACGCCGAGGTGCTAGCTCGACACCCAACGAAGGCACACCCATTTATGCACTCATGTCTTTCGAACGCTACCCAACAGCGGGGAGGACATGCAGACTCTACACAGAAGGCACTCCCAAGCCAAGCCAAGAATCAAACAGGAGAACCTCTTGCTGTGAGGTAACAATGCTACTGCTGTACCACCACGGAATTTAACAAATAATAGATGGGGAAGCTTGATGTAGTTATTTTTAAGGATATAAATTACCGAATTTTACTGTGTATTTATTCTGTGCTCATTTTTTGCAAATTAATTGGAACGCTGTTTTAAATCCTAGTGTAGAGGATGTACAGTTTTAATTAATTCTTTTTGTTGTTGTGGCTTTTCCCGGTTAGGGGTCGTGACAGCAGAACTCTGGTCCGCTAATGATTGGCAGTAGATTTTTTACGGGTGCCGAGGTGCCAGCTCGACGTCCAACCTTCAGCGAGGGCACGCCCATTCTATGTATGTCTTTCGAATGCCGCTTGACCGCAGGGAGGACATGCAGACTCCACACAGAAGGTGCTCCAGCCGAGAATCGAATGGGAGAACCTCTTGCTATGAGGCAACAATGCTACTGCTGCACCACTGCGCTTCTACAGTTTTAATTAGTATTCCTATAAAAAGAAATGAGTTCAATTTTCAATAAGTCACTGGTAAACCTGTAGTTAAGGTTATAAACGGTAATGAGTCTGACTTAAATGGATCAGGTTGATGAGCTCACGAAGGATCTTAAGGTATTTCATGAAAAGAAAAGATTGCTCCAGGTTTATAAAGTATATAGTTCATATTTTGGAGTATATAGTTAGGTTAAACACCATTATGGTGAGAATTTTTCTTTGCTTTGCAAACAACACAACTCAATGCAAACAATGCATGCACTTTTAAAATTCTAAATCTAAGAAAGAAAATGTAACACAAGAAGGAAGGAAATTATAAAATGAAGGCTCATGAGATAAAGGTAGAAGAAGGAAATGAAAATTGAAAAGTATATCAAGTAACTATAGAGCAAAGCATAAGCATTAAAATAAATCTGCTTTATGCATATTACCTATAAATGGAACAGTATAAAAGGCTTTGCAAGGAGATGCACCATTTCAAAGTAGTTAACAATCAAATCACATCTGTTTTTACAACATATTATATACACTGATGGATCAGAAAGAAGTTTGAAATTCTATGGCATGGAATGATAATTTGTTACTTTGGAGCAAATGTACATGTGATGTTGGACTGGCACCCCACCACTAAATAAGACAATACAAATCCACCACTGTCACCAGTGTGATACCCAGATTGCTGTATGCCACACAGTGCCATCAAGATGGCTGGCACCAATAAGGTTTAAATCCCACCACTGTCAACCAAGAGTAAAGTAATTGCAAGAAAGTGCACACAAGTATATTTAAATAACTAGTATACAAAGTACAACTTGGCTCCAAGAGCACAAAGGGAATATGCACTGCTATTCTGGGTATAGGTTTCCAGCCTCCAAACTCTGACTGGGCTGACATGGACCAGTTGCAGAGCACTCACAGAGCTTCTTCTTTGGCTTGGAACTCCTATGCCACTGTCCAACCAGTCTTTCTGTGAACCAATGTCTTTCAGTGCCACTCTATCAGTGGAAACTGCATTTCAAAGTATTATATTTACATATGCACATACATGTACAATACCCAGGAAAGAACAGCAGAATTCTGCAGTTCTACACAGCTTTCTTTCTGGCATGGTGTTAGTACAACCACTCTGAGCTTTAGGGACAAATGACCTCAATTACTGTCTGTTCTTAAATCAAGCCAAATATGAAATACTCTAATGAATATTTCTTTCACTGGTATTAGGCCTTAAGCAATTTAGTGGATGCCATACACATTGTTAAACCACAATATAAGTAATTATTCTCTTTCTTTGATACACAATACTGCATGAGTATACTTGCCACAAGAGCTTAAATGTTAATAAATTAACTTTACTTAAACTACTAAATGCACTTAGGTAGGTACTCACAGAGAAGGCAAATAAAAGGCAATAAAATAATCAGGGTACATATAGAAAAAAAGTTCTAGACATCTAAGTTCCCTGGAGAGAGTTTACTATAGAAAATACCAGACCTATGTAAATGATTAACTAGCACTCACAGATGGTCTAACACAAACAAGATATCATCAACATCTTACTCTCTAATAGCATGCAGTTATATGCTATGTTTCTCCCAAACTCCATGTGTCCATGACATCTTCATCAAGTTGCAGAAGAAAAGTAGGTAGACCAGTTCTTTTATTTGTCATAGTACTTATCTAATTTACATCCATGCCTCCTTTCCTTGAATATTGAATCCCCCTTGTCTTAGTGATAAGTCATTATAGCAATTACATTCTATCAGGACAGTTCATTTTCTTTTATCTTTGTTTGCTACATTAACAAGAAGAGACAGCAGATCTGAGAATCCAACACACTTAAAAGACATTCCTTATTTTACTGATATTCAGAAAGACAAAAAAGTCATAAATGTTTCCAGCCAGGAACACAAAATCAGAGTAGGGAAAACAAGGATTCCATTACAATTTCACTGTTTAATGCTGACTGGCATTACCTCTGGCTTCACTATCACCCCCCCTCCCCGAAGAAACTCAAGTTAGTCTTCTGGAGGCATCCCTAAAAAAATGAAGCTTGATACAAGGGAGGTGTCTTTTGGTACATTACCCCACTTATTTCTAGATAACTCAGCTGCATTACTTTTGGTGCTACAACATTGATGTTGGATAGTCATATTATAGGATTGCAATTCTAGACTCCTTCTAAGAAGATTTTGATTCTGTCAGCTAGCTGTGTGTAGCCATGCTAAAGGGCTATAGTCTGTAAACACAGTGAACTTTTTGCCATCCAAAATAGAGTTGTTTGTTCAAAGTCTAGGCTATATACAGACATTTCTTAAGAGTCATAGTCAAGTCCCCAAATGATGTGGACATCCTACAGAAGAGCCTCGCTGAGACAGATGCCTGGTGTCAGATCCATGGCCTCAAGCTCAATGCCAAAAAGTGCAGTGTCATCCCCTTTGGTAAAAACTCTGTACCCATGAACTACCACATAGGCAGCAATCTACTTAACACCGAATGTGTGATAAGAGACATTGGGACCCAGGTGGACAGTAGTCTCTCCTTTGATAGTCACATCGCCACAGTAGTCAGGAAGTCCTTCTACGTGGCACACATCATCATAAAAGGGTTCTCATCCAGGAAAAAAGAGGTCATTGTTCCCCTCTACTCGACGCTCATTAGACCCATTATAGAGTACAACACCCCTTTTGGAATGTACCTCACAAGACATCTGCAGCAGCTGGAAAGGCCACAGAAGTACCTCACAAAGAGGATTACTGGCCTCAAACAAATGCCCTACACTGACCACCTCAAAAAACTTTACTCCGTAGCATATCGCCTACTCCAAGGTGATCTCTGCCTAACATATAAAGCTATGTCAAACCCAGAGCTGTTGGACATGCTACACCTAAAGAAATCCCAATCCCTCCGAGCTACATGCTCTAGGGACCTAAACCTTGCCACCACAATAAACAGGACATGCTGGAGGGATAGATTCCTGTCCCAGAGACTTCCCATACTCTGGAACAGGTTACCCATCTATGTCAAGCAAAGTTCTTCATTAGCACTCTTCAAGAGAAATCTTGATGAATAGATGGGAAATAGGAAATACACCCCGGGATCACGTCTGTGTCTCTGCTCGACAGTGGTACAGGAAAATAACTTTCTTGGGTGGTGTAAGCCAGGGAACCTTGTTGGCTAGGCTTACGTAAATCCTTGGACTGATAGCCTAGTACCTACCTATGAACCTATGAACCTATGACTGTGTAATAATCATCCTTTGGTTGAAGTCTGTGACTCCAATGCACAAAAAGAGTATTCCTCTCCTCTGAGGAAACCTGGCTAAGTGTGCCCCCACCCCACATTTAGCAGAATCTTCTTGTACAATAAATTCTTGACTATAATGAGGACTGGTTAATACAAATACTTGCTCTATTCCTGACTGCAAGGGTGAAGGGTACCTGCCTATAGTCCTTGGTCAAGTTAATATTACTGAAAGGCTTAGCAAAAACATCTGACTCTCTGTAATTGTTTATACAGAGTGTATTCTGCACACCAGGTACTGATAACTTTATTTGGCACTGACACCATTGGTGAGGATGTTGGATTCCAGGATCATTCCCAGTTCCAACATGTCCTTCAATTTCTCTTTCAGAGTTTTTGAAACTGTTTCAGGCAGTCTGTAGAGAGATTGTTTTATTGATCACTGATTTCCTATGTTTGTGGTTCTCCACAAGGGGAGTATACCCTGGCATATCCACAGATATCTGCACTACTGCTTGAATTTCCTGAAACTGTCCAGCAGTTAGTTGCAGGTTGAGGACCAACCCCCATCCATCAAGGTGTCAGATAAGAGCATCACTGAGGAGATCTCTCTCTCTCTCTCTCTCTCTCTCTCTGGCTACTCAGATTCTTCTTCCCACTCACTTGCATATACCATGTACCAGGACTGCTCTGTTATGATAGGGCTTTATATTGTTAATGTAGCAGTCTTTGTGTTTTGACCTCCTGTCTGGCAACTCCATCATGTAGTTGGCATCAGTCACCTTTTCTACAAGGCTAAATTGGCCTTCCCAGGCTGAGCTTATTGTGTTTCACAGGAATAAGCATGGTCACCTGTTGTGATACAGAATACTCTCTGGCTCTGTCTGTGCTTTCATCCCTGATGTTTTGCTACAGTTGTGTCTGTGCTAAGAGTTCCTGTGCCATCTGTATGAGCCCCAGCAGCATACTCCCGAGATTTATGACATACTTCACAATGGATTCCTTGTGGGAATCAGACTCATCCTCCCACTCCTCACAAATTAAATTTGGGGGCCCACAAACTCTGTGATCATAATCAGAAGAGTAAAAACAATCTGTAGATTCTTGGTTAAACTCCCTGTATGGAAACAGAACATTGATTGGGCAGATACTTGTCCTGCTCCCTCTTCAACTGGTGTGCAAATGCTGTCAACATGGCCTTCAGAGTAAAAGTTAAACTCTCCACCAAACCATTTTTCTGTGGATGGTAGGGGGGTATTTTTCAGGTGCTTTACCCAACACGACTTTGACAAACATGCCAGCATGTTTGGCATAAAGTTGGCATCTCTGTCCATTTGAAACATCTATCAAGCTTTTGCTACCCTCTGTGCTTTAGAGGAAGAAATAACTACTTCCAGGTACCTAGTGGCACAATACACCACTACCATGCTATATTTCTTACATGTGGAACTTGGGATACTTAGCGGTTCCAGTGTATTAAACCGCTACCCTCTGAAATGGTTCTTGATAACAGGTAAAGGTATCAAAGCAGCCTTGGCTTTATCTTCAGCCTTACCCAATGTTCTAACACTGGTTACAGGTCTTGCTGTACCTTGTTAAATTCTTTACAATCCAAAGCCAATAAAATTTCTGCAAAAAACTATCTCTTAGTTTGCTTTATGCCTGTATGGCCTTTAAAAAGAATATCATGGGCTATAGTTACAAGAACCTGTCAGTAGCCTTTTAATACTACCAACTACTGTATTACTTCCCTCTGTAGCCCTCCTTCAGGGGGTCTTTCTCTATATAAGAATCCCTTGTCTCAGTATATAGACTCCCTCTGCCCTTCAGAAAGGTTGCCAAGGAGGCTGCAAGTACAAAATAATCCTGTAAATTTGAGTTTGAAAGCTGAACCTGCCCTGACTCCTCTTTCTTAACCCAAACCCCCCTTCAAAAGTCTGGTATGATATGCAGGTTGTTCCTTAACTTCTGGCTGACTACTATCACTCACTTCATCTCTGGAGGTGTCACCTTCAAAGGCAAGCCATGTACCTTTCCCCATGCTGTGCCTCAGATCCCAGGTCACTGCTACTGAATAACTCTTCCTCTGAGGTGATCACATCACCAGCACCAGATGGAGCTGTAGGCTTTGGCTGGGTCTCACCCATACTGCAGTGTCCAAAGGCTTTCCTCCATGCCTTGCTGTGTGTAACAGCACACACAGAAATGTACTGCCAAAGTCATTCCCAATTAGGACATTAGCAAGAATGCCCTCAAATGCAGCCAATTGCTTGCTAGCTTTTCCTGATTCTCAGTCCAGACAGGGGAAACAAGAGGGGAGAAAAAAAAAAGAAAAAATGCATTATATTTTAGGGGTTTCATTTAGCCTGGTATTACCCCCTGGCTTCACAACTGCATTTTCTAGCATGACATTACGCTAGCTTCACAGTAGTGGTGTGGCTGTATTATGAAGTAAGAATATTTACTTAAAACTGAGAGATTAAAAAGTTAAAGATTATATATCCAAAGGTACCTGAAAAGGTTTCCCAACTAAGGCCCTGACTAGACTGGATTGCCCAGACAAGTAGTTCTCCTGTCTGAACGCTGCAGGTTTGAATATTGCTATGTATGAGGCTATGTCTCCTTTGACAATAGCATCCTTCATTTCTAGGATACAGACTTTTGTTATATTTACATACAGCTGTAAACAATGCACCATGGTCATAATACTACTCATGGGGTTTCCATGTACCCAAATGCAATACTGGGCTCTCCTGTCCTATGCAGTGGTAACCTGCTAGCTAGATAAAGGTCCCTCTTTCCTCCCTATCTCCTATGAGTGTTACTTTCCCATTCTGTCACCTATGTTTTCAAGTCCTTAGGCCTAGTGCTAAGGGCTTGAGGCTTGACCAAAAGATCTACAAGCATTTCAGATGTGGTAACCTTAAATCTACTCACCCATCTGTGAAAATAAGTTACGATTTCCATAATATACTTCATCATACTATCTTTCTTCTGTATTCTGCAAACCTCATTCTATACATGTTTGGTGTTAAATAATATCAAGTAAGCAAATAATCTTCAACTTTGGCATCATTTTAAATACACATCGCTGAATTTAGAAACTTCATGCATTGCTTTACATGTAAGCTACAGAGTTAAAAACCTGCCCCACTCCCTGGATCAACTTGGTGCTGAATAGTCACCATCTCAAAGACTTTTTAAAACAATCTAAATCATCTCCCCCCATGTTATGAGGAAGATGTTTTGTACTTAGTTGAGCTTTTTAGATGTTATTTCATCTTTTGCATGACTTTCCTGTCTCTGGCTTAGGATGATATTCTCCTTTTCATTCTGAAATTGTTTTTCCTCTTTCCTCTGCTCATGCCTGCTCTATCTGCACCCCTAGCAGTTGGTCCCATGGGCTTCATTTCAAGTCCCATTCTCTGTAATTCCAGCTGGGGTGCAAAGCCCTTTTGAAATGGAACAGACTCTGCTTGTTTGGCTACCTGCGTATCCTCCTCATGCTACATTGTGTACACAGCTGCCATCATTTCCTCTCTGGATATGTCAGCCTGCTAGATACCTCAGGCTTTGCATTCCTTCATCATTTTGTCCACTGACATCTCAGCATACTTGTCAGGAGAGCTCATTTTCTGCCTGGTCCAAAACAAAGCTGAAAAAAAATAATATAACTGGTATGCACAATCAGTCCTCTGTATATTTTACTTGTGGCTGTGAGGGTTAACACACACATGCACACATGCACACACACACACACACACACACACACACACACACACACACACACACACACATGCATGCACGCGTGTGCGCTCGCACGCACACACACACACACACACACACACACACACACACACACACACACACACACACACACACACTAACGGAAAGGAAAAATAGAAATGTTTCATGAAATGAACGTCTTTATAATAGTCTATGCAGCTGATTTAAGCTGTATGATAAAAATACAAAAAATACAGGAAAGAAGAAATTAAGGGAAAGTAAAAGACTGATGAGAGATGAATTAATGACAAGTAATTTAAAGTTGTTGAGTAGAACAATTATATATACAGAAGAGGTGCAATATGCTAAAACATCTTAATGGAGTATGACGTGTTTAACATTTTATTGACATTCTTCTGCCATGGGCTCTGACCATTTTTAATCCTCTAGCCTAACAGCAGTGTGAGCTATATAATGAAAATTTGTTAAACATCTTTCTGATATATGGAAGATGTTTCACAACTCTGTCTTTTACCCTATTTTTGGAACATAATTGTTGTGCTGTATGTACTACAAATATACAAAATACATTTCACACAAACTTTTCAGTCATTACTGGGAAACAAGATGAAATATTTAATGAATTTATAATCTGATTAAGAGCTTTAAACTATAATTTGAAAATAAGTCTATACACATAGAAGTGAGGCATAGAGACCTTGTGAATAGTAGAGTCGTTGTGCATGCCTTATTGATATTAGAATTTATAAGTTAATACATTTATAACCAGTTAATTATTATAAAACAAGTGTTAGGTATTTATGCAGTTTGAAAATGCTTAAATGCACGTGATGATGATTGTAATAAAAGTGATAGTATAATAATAATACCTTAATAATGTCATACATATCAAATATTTTTTAAAAGTATTAGTGAAATCATTTATTCCTAATTCCATTGTTTTCTATGGCAAGAAAAAAACTTTGCTTTAAGTGCCTCACAACAAGTCCCGTATCCCCATAAAACATCTGAGTCATGCATTGGTTAAACACTAAGCATATGCCACCCTAAACTCATGACCAGGACTATCACAGTTTACAATCTGATGGTGAAGCATAATTCTAAGGATAGATGCATCAGAGTGGTGTACTATTAGCTCTGGGAGTCATTTATCATATAGAAACACTTTAGCAGTTTTTGAATGGCTCATTGAATGCAGTCTCGAGATCACTAGCTATTGCATATTCTAACGAAAATCTGGGACATGAGTGCTTTGCAATGAATTCTCCATCTCTTGCTGATTGCCACCTTCTAGTTCTGAATTTTTGAATTGAACACTAAGCTGATTTTGAAACTTACATCATTTAGAGAACTGGAAAACTGTACATTAAACAAACATTTTCCAGCAGGGTGTAAATGTACAGGTAATGCCCAATAAAATACCAGTCCAGTGCAACATGGCAGCATATTAAATTGCAGTGAAGCTTAGACAGTTGTCCACAAATGTTTATGATTGCTAAACAGCAGTTTGCTACACAATAATCAGACAATTTAAAAAAATTATTTTTTTTTCTATTCACATCTGAGTTAAATGATTGAACCGTGGTCAGCTATAAACAGCTTCAAAGCCCCCTCCCTTCCATAGGAACTGACACATATGTCCAAATCTACACCAAAGTACTATGTGAGCATTTATATAGATGCATGGAATCAGGAATACCTGACAGGATGAAATCATACTCCGCAAGGAAGAGTAAACCTGTCTGGTAGACATCTGCAATAAATAAACTATCACAAAAGGAAAAATTTGCTGTCCAGGACCAAGAAAGAGCAGTGCCCAGTTGGAGCAATCTCTCCTTAGCCTGAACAAGCAAATATGACACTGTGAATTCCTCCAAAGCAAACTTTGAGCCCAAATTGGCCACATCTACTGGAGACAATTATAAGGCCTTCTTCACATACATATGCAGTCTCAAAGGTAGCCCCCAGCAGATCTGCTCAGAACTGGTGGTTAAGGACACCACATACACAAATGCCATAGATATAGCCAACTTGCTGGCTGACTGATTCAGTGAAAACTTCACTCCACTGTCCAGCCCCATCAGTAAAACAGGACATCCCCAATACCTGCCCCCTTCCCCTTATCTCTAGGGAACAGGTCATCACTGCCCTCTCAAAGGCAAAAAATACAGCCTCCATGGGATCCGATAACATCCCAGGCTGCATCCTACATGAACTCAGGCAGGAACTTGCAGCACTATTAGGTGTCCTATTCAGCCAAAGCCTGAGTACTGGCTTCACCCCATCTGAGTGGAGGATAGCCACTGTCATGCCTTTGCACAAAGGTGAAGCAGCCACTGATCTGGGAAATTAAAATTCCCATCAACCTAACTAGCCTGATCTGCAAGGCTATGGAATGGTTTAACATGGATCTCATTAACAAGGACATTGGCAACCTCCAAACACTCGATCCCACACAGTTTGGCTTCTTCAAGGGGAGGTCATGTCTGTTAAATTTGGTCAACTTCTTTGAGATAGTCACCAAAGCCATGGACATGGGAAAGACTATGCACACTGCCTACCTTGACCTGGCCAAAGCCTTCAACACTATTCCCCACTCAGGCATAATAGATGAACTCTTTCAGCTAGGCATCAATCCATATGTTACCAGATGGGTAGCTAAATGGCTCACTGATAGAACCCACCTAGTCAAAATAGGGGAAGCCAACTCAAGCAGCAGACCTGTAATGAGTGGTATATGAAAGGGATTGGTCTTGGGGCCTCTGTTATTTGGGATATACTTTCAATCTGAGGTGCAGGCCAAAACCATTGGGCTATGGCTGACCATGTTTGCAGATGATTGCAAGCTGGGCACTGTCATCAATTCCCCTAGTGATGTGGACATCCTCCAAGAGAGTCTCACCCAAACAAATGACTGGTGCCAGAAACATGGCCTCAAACTGAATACCAAAAAATGCATCATCATCCACTTTCTGGAGAGTGACATCCCTACAAATTATCACATTAATAACAACATCCTAAGTATGCAATCAGTTGTGAGGGATTTGGGCATCCAGGTTGATAGCAACCTGACTTTTGACCACCATGCTGCTTCCATTATACAGATAGCTTTCTATATGGCCCACCTTATAAGTAAGGGTATCTCATCCAGGGACAAGGATGTAATAATATCCTTGTATTCTTCCCTTATAAGGCCCATTATTGAGTACAATGCCCTTTTTGCATGTACCTTGCAAAGCACATGCAGCAGCTGGAGAGACCACTGAGGTTCCTCAACAGGAGAATCCAGGGCCTCAAGCATCTACCCTACACAGATAGGCTAAAAGCCCTGTCCCTCTCCTCAGTTTCATACAGACTCCTCAGAGGTAACCTCTGTCTGGCATACAAAGCAATCTCAGACCTCACCTTGATGGGACTGCTGCATATCCATAAGTTAAACTCCACTCAAGTAACCCACACACACAACCTCAGCCTGGTCTGTGACATCAATAGGACTTGTTGGTGGGACAGATTTGTGTCCCAGAGACTCCCCCATCTGTGGAATAGACCCTCTCTCCACATCAAGCAGAGTACCTCATTATACCTTTGTAAGGGAAACCTGGATAACTGGATGGGAAACAGAAAATACACCCCTGGGATTCCACCTGTGTCCCTGCTGGGGCATTGGGTGCTGACTTGGCTAAACATGGGCTAACTCTTGGCTAGGCTTATAAGGGCCTTAGGGCCATTAGCCTAGTAACTTCCTTTGATCCTTTGGTCAAATAAAAATAACAGCAATGACAGTTTCTCCATGACATCTAAAAGCAGCAGTAGTGATACTGTCTGCTTTCCATCTCACTGCTTCACTAAACTATTGCAACTGTCCTCAGCCATTTATCAAGCAAATTAACACAACAGAAATGTCAAACCTTGGACAACACGCAGACTATGTTATGTTTGCATGTACTTGTCCGTGTGTGTGTGAGACCATAAACGAGAGAGTATGAGTGAGTGATGCGTGCAGAGAGATTGCTGACTGCAAAAGGCAATACATCAGACTGTATTTGTTTAAAAATATAGAGCTTAAATCTCTTGATGTTAAATGTTCTTGGCTGACTACATTCAAGAGTTATTTACCTAAAAAAGAAATGTGCAACTAAACCAGAGACATTTTTTTGGGGGCTTGGGGTTGAGATGCCTTGAATTCTATGTAATTTTTTCCATTTAGTTTAAATATGGGGATCTGTTCCCCTCAACAAATCGGCTGTTAATTGTTGAGTGTGTGTGTGTGTGTGTGTGTGTGTGTGTGTGTGTGTGTGTGTGTGTGTGTGTGTGTGTGTGTGTGTGTGTGTGTGTGTGTGTGTGTGTGTGTGTGTGTGTGTGTGTGTGTGTAAGCCTATCTGTCTGTCTGAGTTTCTGAAAATGTGTGCGTGCATGTGCATGTGTGTAAACACTAAATACTTGTATAACTAATATTCTGGATGTAAATTACTTTCTCCAACAAAAATTAAATATACTACAGCAACTCTGAAACATTACGCAGAGAGATTATTTTGCATCAGATATTTATATATTTGATATATATTCTATGTATATATATATATATATATATATATATATATATATATGTGTGTGTGTATGTGTGTGTGTGTGTGTGTGTGTGTGCATGTGTGTATATATGTATATATATGTGTGTGTGTGTGTGTGTGTGTGTGTATATATATATATATATATATATATATATATATATATATATATATATATATATATATATATATATATATGGGTTCCCTTCGGAATCTCGAAATCCTAAAACTTTTAATTTCATATGGTCGAGACCATATGATCGAAGTTTTAGAACTTCGAAATTCTGAACAGAGATCTGCATATACCGTAGAACAAGAGATTTCCCTTTTCCTCACTGTAGTGCGATCTCGGAGTAAGTATATTTAAGTAGCGGGGGTGTGGGGGGGGTGCAAGGGGCAACGTTGAGAATTTTTTTTTCTTTTGGATTTATTTCAGAATGTTGAGATTCTAAAACATCGACCATATGGTCTCGATCATATGAAATTCGATGTTTTGGAAATTCGAGATTCAGAAGTGAATCTATATATATATATATATATATATATATATATATATATATATATATATATATATATATATATATATATATATATATATATATATATAATTTAAAATAATACAAAGCACTTTAGTATATAGTTCATTCCCTAAGCAAATAAAATGCCACCCAGACAGTGTGTGATTTTGTGGAAATAACTCCTTTCCAAGGGTGTAGATGCAAGTTTTCATTATTTTCACAATAACACACATTCTTTTGGGCATTATCGCTTTTATAATGTTCAGTTGTAATATAGTTGACTTTATTTAGTGTATTCTACTCAATAATGAATAGAATACTGATGTTTGAAATCTGTCATTTCCTGAAATAAAGCAATATTTACCACACTAAAAAAATAAATAAATGTTGTCTGTATGACACATCTAATTCATAATGCATGGAGACATAGTTGTATATGACAATACTGTTAGACAGTAGGAAATCCCACAGTGAAAACAAATGAAAGTGCTGATCTATATACTTTTCTGTTCTTAGACCCCATCTATGATAGCATCATTAATATTTGTGGAAAATAATTTAAATTAGCCAGTGTGTATGCTCCTCTAAAAAAGCCTACATCCCTACTAGAGTATATTCTATCATGCACCACTGAAAGGACAAGATCATAAACAATCACAATAATGTACATAAATAGTGACCTTGCACCTCCAGATGACTCCAGGTTCACAACCCTTATAAAGTTTCACAGTCAAAACAGTTATAAACCTACCAACATGAATAGGCAAATAAAGTTAAGGCAAGTGTCCTTTCTTTGGAGCCTTTAAACATTATCATTGTCAGCATTCTGGATCACAAGTTATCACAACTCCACTTTTTT
Organism: Protopterus annectens; assembly: GCF_019279795.1. Lineage (NCBI taxonomy): Eukaryota > Metazoa > Chordata > Ceratodontiformes > Protopteridae > Protopterus > Protopterus annectens. The sequence continues at coordinate 779,711,908 of NC_056737.1, read as the reverse complement.
ACTGACAATTCAACCAAGATAAACACCTTAACATTCAGTAGATCAATTTATGGTACCTGCCCCCTTTCAAATTTCTGCAATGCTGACAATCAGTTCTTTACTTCCGTAAAGGCATGATGCCAGTGAAATTGTTGATGTTAACAAGTTCCCATCCATGTATTTTAGTAGAACTGTAGTCAATGATGATCGTCAGACAAAGAGCTGGGGATAAATATTCCAGTGGCAAATGGCAGTCATCTCAGTTGTCCTTAATTTAGTACAACCAGATTTAGAATAAATGCAAGGCACCAATAAAACAGCATAAAGATGTTTACTTTGAAAATGGCCAATAATTATTCATTTCACTAGAATCTTTCTGGCATACACACTGTTAAAATCAGGCAACAATCTACTGTATCAACAAACCCAAAACCAGTTAGGAAAACTCTACTCCTAGTAGCTCAGTTTCCAACCCAAAAGCAACATCATATATAACTTTTCAAAATTCAAATTAAGTTTAGCCTAAAATAAATAATATGCACAGTACCAGAATACTGCTTCAGATACATAAAGGATCAGGTTCAGATATTTCATGTGATGTACTTCATAAATGTATAAATCTATCTGCCTTGCTACTAATATTACTAACTCCTTAACTGATAAACAGAAGTATCAGCAGCAACTGCCAATTACAGCCCCAACAACTGCACTTTAAGGTCAGTAGTTGGTAGTTGTTGCTAAGGGCTATAATTGGCAGTTACTGATGGTATGCGAGTAGAGTATTAGCATTCATTTAGGAAGACAGAGGTGATATCATGGCTTCTTAAATGAATGTGTTTAGCAGATGCTCATACGTTCTTAGGTAAATGTTGGGTTAGCTGCCACTATGGACTGTTTTATGCCTAGGCAATTTCCCCTTTCAAAGCTGAGAATCAAAATCTGTCCCTTGTGTCTATGAGTTAAACACCCTAACCATTATACCAACCCCCACTAAAATGCATCGAGCAAGTTGTATAAACCTACATAGCTTTACTCAGCTTATTACAACTCCTACCCATGGCCTAGCCACAGGATCAGAATCTACCTTAGATTGCATATTAGTTATCCACCCTCACAATTACTCATACTCTGGCACCTTACCCAATATACTAAGTGACCACCTCCCAGCATACACCCACAGGACTCGTCTTCAAATAGTCAAAACACACTCCTATAAAACATCCAGGAATCTCACTCACTTTGACCAAAATAAATTCATAAGCATTTTAAAAGCTCATAACTGGCTCCCACTAAAAACACTCGCCCTAGAAGAGGCTGTGAATTACTTCAATAAGCTTTTTCTGGACACTCTTAATAGCTTAGCCCTCCATACGTACTAAGTGAACAAAAGTGAACCATGCCCCATTGGCTTGAAAACTGACCAAACAAAGCCTCCTTCATAGAGATAAAGCATGGAAAACATGGCAAAAAGATCAAACAAAATGAAATTAATTACAGACAACTCAGAAATAAAGCCAAGAAGCTAGTCATATAAGATAAAAAACTACTTTTCCTTTAGGCTATCTACCTTACAAAATAATCCCAAAAAATTCTGGAAGTCAGTCTCCACTCTACTTAATCCTGGCACTTTACAAAATCCATCCCCTGAACTCGAAAGGACTCCACAACAAATTTCCCATGACTTTAACACTCACTTCATTACCACTATTCAAAAGCTAGTCAAAGACTCCTCAACAAGCCTAAACCCAAACTCCCAAAATACAAATAATTCCTTACAAAATGGCAGCACATTACTCACTCCTGTTATATCTTCTAAATCACCCTGAATTCCTTCATTTACTATTCAGCTGGTACCCAGCTCTCTTATATTCAAACTCTTAAATAAACTCAAACCCTACTCTCTGTCTGCTGATAACCTGCCCCCAGAATATCTACAATTAGCAGCAAATGCAATTGCATATCCATTTAGCATTCTTATAAATTGCTTTCTCTCTCAGAATGTTATGTCCCGTATTTATGGAAAAAATCTATTATTACTCCACTACACAAAGGCGGAAACTCTCACGATCTCTCAAACTGTTGCTGTATCTCTATACTTTCTCCATTATCCAAAATCCTTGAGAAATGTGTACAGACGCAATTACTGAAATACCTCATGGGTAATGATCTTCTGGTTCCCACCCAACATGGCTTCTGTCCAGGGCACAGCACTATTACAGCCCTACTCTTAATCACCGATACTGTCAACAAAGCCTTGAATGCTGGTCATCCTACTTCAGAAATCTTACTGGATCTATCTAACGCTTTTGACACAGTATCACATACTAAACTAAACCTCCTGGCTATAATTTCCTCAGACTTGATCGACCAAATAAAATAGGAGGAGGAGTCTCCATACTCTATTCTGATCATCTCTCCCTAATTAGTCCCAAATCTGCTTTACTCTCCTTTTCTACAGCTGAACTTCCACTGACCAACTTTAAACTTAATGGTTTCAACACCATAACTGTCGTAGCAATCTATATTCCCCCTGGTGATAATATTAACATACTTAAAAACATCTTATCCCACCTCTCTCAGACCATCCAGAATGAAACCATCATACCAGGAGATGTAAATATAGATTGGCTTTCATTACAAACTCCCAACACTACCTCTTGTATTAACCTGCATGGGTTTGAGCAGCTAATCACAACCCCTACTTATATTAATAAATCTCACCTCCCTGGCTCTCTTCTAGACTGGATTTTGGTCTCCCACCCCCAAAACTATCATAACCCCCAAACCCTGCCAAATGCCCTTAGTAACCACTGCCCTATAGCAGTCACCAGACATGCTCCCCATTATACCAAACCCTACAAGTTTATTGCCACCCTCAAACTTTCACACTTCTGTTCTGACTCCTTCATTGACCAGCTCTCTAGAATTAATTGGTCTCATCTCACCACTCTCCCCTTAGATGAAGCTGCCCACTCCTTCAACACTACCTTACTTAACATTCTCGACTCCTGCGCCCCTCTCTGCACAATTAGAATCAAATCCACCACTGCTCATTGGCTTACTAAATCCACCCGAACCCTCATGAAAAACCTGGACAGGGTATGGAAAATGTGGACTAAAACCAGGACCCTTTCTCTCCTTCAGAAATATAAAGAACTTAGAAATAAAATTAAAAAAATCATCCACAAAGACAAAATGAACTTCTATGCTAATCCCCCTACTACTCTAAAATCAGACCCTAAAAAATTCTGAAACTCTATCAGTCATATTCTACATCCTGGAAACCCTTCCCCTCCAAACCCATGCCCTAATATAACCTCTGAAGACACAGCCATTAAATTTAACAATCATTTTATAAACTCAATAACTACCTTAAGCAATTCTCTTCCCCCAGCAACAATGCCAGCACCCTTACTAATTTAGTACCTCTTCCCAACCCTTCTAACTCTTTCTCTCTTAAAGCAGTACAGACTAACTATATATAATCTTTACTCTCTAAACTCAAACCCTGCTCCCCCTCAGCTGACAACCTACCCTCCTATTTCCTACAAATTGCCTCTGAACCTGGCCAATCCTGTTTCTATCTTGATCAACCGCTCTATTTCTGAATCCTATGTCCCCACTATATGGAAAAATTTCTTTACATTACCCATTCACAAAGGTGGCAATTCCTCGAATATATCAAACTTCAGACCAATTGGCATACTTTCTCCTCTCTCCAAAATCCTAGAGAAATGCATTTACAAACAGATAATGCATTACCTTCCCTAGGAAAACCTTCTCACACCCACTCATCATGGATTCTGTCCCAATCATAGTACAACAACTGCACTAATATTCTTCATCAACACAGTTTCTCTTGCTCGTGATAACAATAAACTTGTCTCATGCTTATTCCTTGACCTCTCTAAAGCCTATGACACTGTCTCCCACCATCTCCTCTTGGACAAACTTACTAACTTAAATTTCTCTCCCTCTACTATCTCCTGGTTCTCTGGCTATTTTTCTAACCACCAGCAATCAGTCAAAATGGCTCTCTGCACTATCCCCCCCTCACTGTGCAAATGGCTGTCCCCCAGGGATCCATCCTTGGACCACTGCTCTTTAATATTTTCACTAACTTACTCTATACCTCTTGTCCCCAGTCATCACTTGTGCAATATGCAGATGGCTCTACTGTTATCACCATTGCTGACAACTCATCAGACCTCCACTCTACTACCCAGGCATCATTCAACAACATTGAGACATGGCTTAGTGATAACAAACTAATTCTTAATCCTAAGAAAAATAAGCTCCTACTTTTCCTCCCCAAAAACCTCACCAGTCTCAATTTACCATTTTATCAAGCAACAACACTATCATCACAGTTGAACCTAGTACTAAATTGCTAGGTGTCACAATAGATGATCAGCTTAAGTTTCATCTACATTCTACAAACTGCATCAAAAAAACTCACCAGAAACTTGGACACCTCTTCCGCAACAAGAAATACTTAACTAACACAGCCCAAATAAATCTCTCTCTCATGCTTTACTACTTCCAACACTGCTGTACAGCTGTCACATATTCACAAACCTTAACACCACACTCATTTCTAAACTTGAAACTACCTGCAATAAGGTGGCCAGATTCGCAGCAAACCAAACCTAAAAGTCTCACCACTGCTTATCACTTAAGCAACTAGACTGGCTTAAATTCCCTCACCTGCTCCAACTATATCAACTACAAACATCCACTCCATCCTCTATTTACCCTGTTTCTGCCCCAGCCTCTCTTCTATCATATCTAAATATTCCCCTGCTAGGACTCTACGCAGCACAGACCAAGAACTGTTACAAATTTATAAACCCAAAACCAAAATTGGATGTCTTCTCTATAACTATAACGCAGCTACATCCTGGAACCAACTTCCCTTAGAAATAAAGTCCCTTGACCATAGCAAGAGTTTCAAATTAGCCACAAGAAAATACCTAACAAAAAAATGGTCTTGTCACTGTATTCATCCACCCTGAAATTACTATCCTTCCACCAAATACTCCCCCTCACTCCAAATGTACCCCTAAACTTGTACTCCTACCTCTTCCTTCCTTCGTTACATTTGCTCACAGTACCCTCCCATTACTACCTTTCCTCCCTGTCTATCCTAGCTATACTCAGTTTGACTGCTCCTAAATAACTAACTTTAACAAGTATATCTAATAGGCCACTTCTACTTTATTTCCTTTATATCTTCATCTAACTTTTGTATGTATGCTTTCTAAAACCTAAAACAACTAAGTATTATTAATTTAAAATGATATTGTAACAGGTTTCATAATCTTTTGCTGACTGTAAAGTATTTTGTACTATTCATTTAAAATGATATTGTAACAAGTTTCATAATCTTTTGCTGACTGTAAATTATTTTTGTAAATTATTTTCTCTGAGGAGCTTTTCTCCTCGGGTTTCTGCTGAAAATGAGTCAAAAGCTCTGTCAGACTAACCTGATTAAGAAATGTAAAATAAATAAATAAAACTTCTAATCCAACTAACAAAACTTGGTTGCCCCCCAAATCCCTCAACTGGTTTATGTCATACCTAGACAATAGGCAGCAATCAGTAAGATGGCATAACATCCAATCTGATTATCTGTCAAACAGTATAGGAGTCCCACAGGGTTCCATTCTGGGGCCAGTACTCTTCAATATCTTTATCAATGACCTTCACAAAGCTTCCCAACTAGGTAATAGTATTCAATATGTCAATGATTCTACAATAATATCTACTTCAAACAATTTCTCTGACCTTCTCACAGTTTCTCAAAATGCATTTACAGAGCTAGAATCATAGCTAAATAAAGCACAACTGCTACTAAACCCCCAAAAAACAAAACTTCTATTCTTCTCTACAAAACCGCTAGATATAGATTTCAAAATCTTTTCTAAAGAGAGGATAGAAATAGTAAAAACAGCCAAACTAATAGGCATTACAATAGACAACAAACTCACCTTTGAGTCACACATTCTTAATGCAATAAAGAAAACACACTTTAAATTAGGCAAACATTATCGTCACAAACTCCACCTAGACAATCACACCAGAACAAAATTGGCAAGTGCCTTACTCATCCCTTCCCTTCTTTATGGTAGTGCCATCTTTACTAGCCTTCACTCATCCCTCAGCAATAAATTTCAATCTTGCTATTATAAAATTAGCTAAATTTGCCTCAGGAAAGCCTAACCTCTCACACCACTGCCATGCAATCTCTGAACTGAACTGGCTTGAATTCCCCAACTATCTCTTTTCTACCCAATTATTCTAGCCCATAAACTAATTTATAAACCAAATACCTGCCCAAAACAGTGCTCAGTACTACAAACTTATATTCTTACATGTACACTTAGATCCTCCAACACATTGCTTTTAAGTGTAACCAAACCCAACAAAAGTGCTGGACAGTGTTTGTTCTTCTATAGCATTGCTGAACAGTGGGAGTCCTTACCCTCCCATATAACTCAAACTGACTGTATAAAGACATTTAAATTGGCATTAAAACATATTTCCTAAATAAACTCTCTTGCAACTGCAAAACAATCAGGCCACCATAAAACCATCCCTAATTAATCCTAATCTACATCCGCAGTTCAAATGACTACTGCCTTGTTTAATATTCCCATCTCTTACAGTTGTGCATTTTCTCCTATCTGTGCACCATTACTAGTAATGCAGCTTAATTCTACTATTTGTTCTGTAAGTACTGCCTTGTATTATGCAATGCCAAGACTTAATAATCTACTCATTTACTGTACTGTATTTACTTATTTATGATTACATATGTACTCGATTACCAATTTTTTAAGTTTTATAAATCTTGTAAAGCATGTATATTACGTTTATCAATCTCGTTAAGTTTCTATATTTTTCTCTGTATTAATTGTGGAGCTTTTCTCCCCAGTCCTCCATTGAAAATGGATTTCTGACCCAGTGGACTTTCCCAGTCAACAAATGTCACTCAATCAATCAATAAATCAAAGCTAACTTGACCAGTAATCAAACCCAGGCCATGGCAGTGAGAGTGCTGAATCCTAACCTTTAGATCACCAGACACTCCCCCTTTTGCAAGCACATTGCTGCAATTACTAAAACACTAAGCTGCATTTTTTGTGGCTCTTATGTAAGGGGAGACTTCTTTTGGTAACCAAATTTGTGTTGAAGGGGTTTCCAGCTCAACTGTGAACTGTCCAAGGCACCATATGACCCAGCTATGGCAATGTCATAGAAAACATCATACTACTGTATAAAAAAGTCCACATAGTACCATTACTACACAAAGGCTGGCCATCCAAAGGTGCCAAAATCTGTGGAACTACTGATGTCCTGAGCACATCATCCAACATTTCAGAGCACGTACTACGCAGATAGGTTGAAATATAATAAGCTGTTATTAGCACTTATAGTGCATTACAACACAAATTATTAAAGGCCACTTGGTAAGTACTATACTTCTTAATTTATCTGACTACATAAAATAAGCTGTAAAAACTGTTACAGTATCAAAAGTTTCTTCATAGACTTCCTAACCATATTTGCGACTGTTGGTTAGCCATGTCTGGCCAAGTACACTAGCTTCTCGAAGTTTAAACGTGACTACACTCAACAGGTTTAAAAACTACTTTTCAGGACAAGCATGGTCCAGAGGGGCAATGAATACTTTTCTTAAGTTTCTTGTTGATAAATAATACCTTGATGTTCAGTACTGAGGTCAGTATGATTCTGTGTTTGAAATCTTTCCTATCTCACTGCAAGGAGCTAAACATTGTACAACAGGCTGTGAGTAAATCATTACTATGCTAAGCAAATATATATTATCAGCATAGTGTAGCAGGATGAAACCCTAACTGTGGCCCAGGTGATATACTGTTCAATTAGGGGCCCTGGCTCTGAGGGAGCAAGTGACAGGACTGTGGGAAAGCGAAATGTTGAGGCAATGTATGCTTGTTTCTTCCAGTTGGGTGGGTATGGGGAGATGTTGAGGCCCTACCCAGGTTGCATATATTGGTAAAGACACTGAGGCCTTAATGAGTGGTGAGTACCATTTTATAATGTGAGTAAGCACATGAGGAGTGTGCTACCACATAGGTGGGGGACATCTCCCTTATGGCAGCATTGCATGCCCACCTCATGACTTCAGCCCAGTACATCAGGGTGGGATAGGGCTTAATGCAAAAATCCAGCTGGGTCCTATGTGACAACTCAGACATCTTCAATCAGCTGCCCAGTTGTGGAAGCATTCATAGCCAGATGGAAAAATGACCTTCCTGTCGAGAGGAATGAGACCCAAGCAGTGATGGGACATATTCAGGGTACAATCGTACTCTAGGGAGAAAAGGAGCATTAAAGCTCTTAGTTATTATTTAACTCAGCATGGTGACATAGTGGTTAATATACCATCCTTATATTGTCAGAGTTTGAGGTTCAAGGCTTACATCTGGGCATTATTTTGTACTTCTTGCATGTTTTGCTTATGTCTGAACAGGTTTTCTATAAGTATTCCATTTTCTTCCCACCACACACACAAATATGCTACTTGACTGGTTACTCTGAATGGTCTCTGCACATTGCATTTATCCTCACCTTTGTGGGCCTAGACAAAGCCGGAAAGAATTACAGAAGTACCAGTTCATGTACCCACTTAAACAAATACACAAATTCATTAATTTCTAATTCTGAACGTTAACTATTTGTTGCAGCAAAAGACAAATTCATTTATTTTCTGCCACAGGCCTGACTGGAGCATCTCTCTAACCTTATGACAATTTTTGATGCTTTAATACACATTTGCTCACTATTTTTTCTTTATCCTTACATTTAACTAGATCTACATGGTATTTAACAAACGTTAAAGCAGCACGGAAGAGAACCAAATGCACATTACATTTTAGAGCTTTCTTCTTATGTCATTTTTATTGATTTTTTTTCAGTGCACAGTACTTTGGCATCCAGATATTAAAACACACTCTACCAGAGCCATCAAAAATGTTTAAAAACAGTGAAACATTCACAAACATAAAGATCCCTTCTGCATGTAGCTTGGTGTACAACACAGGCGTGAACCATTTCAAGTACTCCGTGTGGCTTAATCAAGGTCAGTGTGAAATGGAGTACATGAGAGGACAACACCCCCATTCTCTTTCTATACCAGAAAGCAATGATGAGTTCTTGCATTACCTCCTCTCATCTTCGCCCCTCCTTCCTGTAGCTTATTCTGAATAAGTAATCTGCAAAAGGTAGCCTGAAGCCTTTAGCTAACCCTCAGCCGACAGGCTCTGAAGGACCAATATTGAGAAGGATGGTAAGAGAAAGGGTCATTCAGAACTTTGCAAATGATTTAACTGCATTGCTGCACACGGATTTACTATGTAGATAATAAAGCTAACCAGCCCACAACATGTGACTGCATAGTGAAATTAGTGACTGCACAGCAGGACGTGTTTATGGAATTATGTTATGTACAACTCGGTTTCATGTAGTGTAAGACTGATACACTTCTACAATAACACATATAGTATGAAAGTATGTATTGTGCTAAATGAATAGTGAACTCAAGTGGCACCACACATCAGCCCCACACAGGATTACGTAGAATAATGCACAACTTGTATATTACTTTCAGTAGCAATGTGATGCCATTGGCATCTTTATCTGATTTTTCTCTTTTATAGATTGGGTTGGAGTGTCACATCAACAGTGACCATCGTGATGAGTCAGTGTTCACACTACCCGATGCTTATAGCTCTGTGATGGTCATTCTCCTGTTTCAAAGACCTAAACTTTTAATATAAAACCAGTAGACAAAAAATAACTCCAATGTCTGACCTACTTTAATCATATAGCATGTTTTTTTCTCCAAAGTAATTACTTGATTTTGTTTTAATTTTAAAACTGTTTCAGTATGCTGACTGTTATATATTACATGGAATGCCTTTCTATGTTGGTAGTAAAAGTAGCTATGCCCTGAGGGAATTGCTGACTGAATGTTTTCACAACAAACATGATTATTAGAGAGTTAGTTTGGTATTCATAGATTAGTGCTAGGCTTACTGCCCTTGCAGGCCATTTTAAGCCTAGCCCCATGTGAAAACCAAACCCTGCACCTTGTGTTTGTAAGGTAAACACCTTAACCATTATGCCAGCTCCCCCACCCTTTAATAGATATGATTTGTACTTACAGAAAGTGCTTCAATGACTGGAGCACATTTCCTATGCCAGTCCTCTTGATAAATAATAATTGAACTCAAGCAGGGTAATGCAGTATAAAGGGGGAGGCAGTTTTATCTGTCTGAGCCTGAATACCAGGATTTTACTCATGTAAGACATGCTCTTCATTGCATCCTATATACTCTAAACCAGCTGTGTGCTAACTGCACAAATCTCACATTATATTTATTGAGCGAAAAAAAATTACACTACCAGAACTGTGTATATCCATTTAACCTTTAGCAAGAAATGAGGCATAGGAATTAACATCTCAGATGAGAGCACATAATGAGAAAAAAAGCAGCATAAACTGGTTTTATAGCCTTGCTTTGTTTCTATTTTTATTGTGCGTTACTATGATATGGCATCTGTTGACTGAGAGATTGTCCGAGAAAAGAAAGCAGCAAGTGTGTATTTTTTTTTTGTCATTTACAGTAAAGTATGGTAAAATGACACTCTCACCAGCCTTTTAAAGAATTTGAGCAATTGCTGTCCAGATCCCATGTAAGGTAATTGCTCCTTCCTTCCTTCCTGCTGCGTGCTTTCTGTTTGCATATGCAGACTCTTGGAAATGTTCCAGAATTTCTGCATAATGGATGTTTGGTTAAAGTTCGATAATTCCTGTAGCAGGGTCCTCAGGGGTATAATTTTCATTAGCCTTTGTTAATAATGTGTGTTGTGAAACAAGCTCTTAATTGTTTGTGCCTCCGTTCTGAATGGCATCTCTCATGCTCCCTGCTGTTTGCCCCAGACCCATCCTTGTAAAGGGTCGTTGTTGTTTTACTGAAAATGAGTGGTATTTGATGGAAGTAATTAATGAATCTGAAGTCCATTATTCCCTTAATGCCCACCATATTTATACACAATAGTCTATAAATGTCAATCTGTTATTCAAGATTCAGTATAGCTTTTCTAATCACCTAACTGTTTAGCTGTTCTACCCCCCCCATTTGTTGTTTCATTGATACATGAAGAACTATGCCTGTAGCTTGATTATGATGAAAAAATTAATAACTGCCATTAAGTGCCCCTTGTTTTACCCTTGGCTTACTTCATGCTTTCTCAATATATTTGAATTTCACAGATGTCTTTTCTACTTGCACATGGAACTTTTTGTTGCACTTTAGATGTTTTTAGGATAGACAAAAAACAAAGAGATTTTTCTTGAACAATAACCAGTCCTCCCCGACAAAATAAGCCCTGCTCATTATAAACACAGATGTAGTTAGTTTAACATCCATAATTTGCAGAATTTTGCATACGAGGGGTGGTTCTTGCAGCCCTTCGAAGAATTAGCCAAAGTGAGTAGTAGAAGTATACATTGCAGCCCTGACTATCTGCAGGATTCATGATGGCTTGCACAGAGTCTAAGAGTCGTGTAAGACTCCATGCAGCCATAGCGATCCAGGAACAACCCGAAATACCGTGTAAGAGACCAGCTAAAACATCTCTTACACGGGCAGGGCGTGGATATGCTAATGACCTCACTTGCAGCCGAAAGGCATGCAATTGAGGTAGATTAGCAATCCACGAAGCTGAAACCAGCCCGTGTAAGAGTCGTGTTAGGTGCAGAAATGTACTCAGTTGACAACTGAGTACGTTTCTGCAAATAACACAATGGAGCCATGTCAGTTCCAAATAAAGTGTGCATATGTGTCAGGCAGCATGCCAATGGCCAAATATGTGGCCATTGGCACGGTAACCCGATGCAAACATGAAAACAAATATTTTTTTTTCTCTGCGATTGGCGATGTTTAAACGCAGTGCAGCCCCGCGCAAACGGGCTGCGCTATATAAAACATAAAAATAAAGGTTTTAAACCCACAAATGTGAGTTTTATGCAATGCATGGATTTACAATGCAGGGACTAGCAGACCGAAAACAACATGGCCACCATTTAGTGGTTGCTAAGGGGGGAAGCTGAGTGTAAGACACGTAACTAAGCATTAGTAGGCAATCCTATGTAAATGAGTGGTAGGATAGTGAATCTCACTGTCACATAGCAAATGAGCACATTCCGTGTAGTGTAAGAGTTAGATAAGGGGGAGTAACAGAGTAGGAGATAGGTGACATCACAGGGGGGAGTGTCAGAAAGAAATCAAGCTCATTGGAGCAAAGTGGTATGTGAAAGATGTCAGTCACACAGCATAGAAAGAGGAGTGTCAACAGATAAGCATGGGAAAGTCAAGAAATGGAAGGTGTACACTGTGGCTAACACCAAAGTTTCTTGCTGTGCGTGCATGCGCGCGTGTGCGCGCTGGGAGGCGCGAGTAAGACAGAGTGCGCGTGTAAGTGTGAGTGCGCACGTGTAAGGCAGAGTAAGCATGTAGGAGCCTGTTTAAAGATCAGTAAACCTGTTTGCACTGGTGTGCACGTGTTTTAACCCAAATAAGCAGATTCTAGTCCGTGTAAGCATGTGTGCGCGTGTGGTAGCCACTGTGAGCGTGTTTTCGCTGGCATGCGCACTGCTCCCCCCTGAGGAAACAGAGAGGAAAAAGGAAGCAGAAGAAATAGTAGGAAGCTAGCAGGGAATACTGGTAGAGCTAGCAGGTGAAAACAGTTAGAAGCAGGCAATTACACAGGCAGAATACTAGCCCAGCCCAGCACTTAAAACACTGCAAACAGCATTGCAGTATGTTTCCCTCAAGAGACACTGCAAGACAGGAGTAAGCTATTAGAAGTGAAAACTGAAAAAGTTGCACTCAGACCAAACATGCTAGGGGCTGCCATAGCTGTTATAAGGAGACATAGGAGACTTGCTGAGGGTGGTGACAATGCAAATGTTGCCAGACAACCCACAGTGAGGAGACAGAGAAGAGTGTACAGGCCCAGGGTCACCTACCAGTGGTTACATGAGCTGGAGATAGTGGAGCGCTATAGAATGGACAGAGACCTCCTGCAGCAAATTGTTGAGCTGTGCAGGCCACACCTCACACACAGAACCAACAGAGGGGAACCCATCCCAGTGGAAACCAAGGTATGTGTTGGCCTAAGAATACTAGCAACAGGTACCTTCCAGAGACCAACTGATGATATGATGGGGATCTCACAGGCATCAGCATCCAGGGTACTGCACCAGTTCCTGGATGCCATGTCGGCACATGTCGGAGATCATGTATATTTCCCCAATGCTCGTGAGGTATTGGCCAGCAATAAGCGTCTCTTCCAGCAAATAGCGGAATACCCTGAGGTAGTGGGTGCAATAGACTGCACACACATACACATCAAAGCACCAACCGGTGAGCGGGGTAGGGCCTACATAAACCGCAAGGGCTTCCCCTCCATCAACTGCCAGGTCGTGTGTGATGCCCAGGGCATAATAACAAATGTGTGTGCTGGCTGCCCTGGAAGCTACCATGATTCCCATATCTGGCATCTGACGCAGCTGTATCAGACATTTGCCAATGGGGACATCCCACATGATCACTTAGTGGGGGATGCTGGATATGCACTGGAGCCATGGCTGATGACACCCATCAGAAACGCACACACACCTGAACAAGAACGCCATAATGAGGCACACGCACAAACACGAACTGTAATAGAGCGTGTGTTTGGGCTGCTCAAGTCATGGTTCCAGTGCCTGGACACATCTGGTGGAGCCTTGCAGTACTCACCAACTAAATGTACCCAAATTGTCATGGTATGTGCTATGCTACATAATATGATTCTGCGAAAACAGCTGCAGCAGGACCAGCATAGGGCCGGGACAAACAGCGCCCCACCATTGCCAAGGCCATCACAGGCAGAGCGTGACTCGGAGGAGGAACAACCTGAGCCTGCACCAGTAGGCAGAAGGAGGAGTGTCCAGTATGCCCTGGCCTTGGCAAAGAGGCAATGCATAGCACATACACTGGCTCAGTAGGAACCCTGGGAATGATACCCCTCTCTGACTCACTCATATAGTAAAAGGGACGCCTAACATGACACAACCTGCTTTCAAACATGTACAGGGAGTGTAGTATGTGCATCCGACATAGGCAGCCCTGCAGCACCACCTGAGGCATGATTGCCATGTGTTAAGCAATGTAACACCATCTAGTATATGCAAACATGATGACCCTGCCTAACATCTCATCCTCACCAAGCATGATGCCACACTATGAAGACAACAAGATCAAGTACAATAATTGGCTGAAGTATTACTGTTAGTCAAAGGTGAACAAATGGTTGACAGCCTGGGATGACATACTGAGCAAGACATGATGCTCCACCTGCTAGGGATGGCATGCACCCAGCACACCTGGCTGCGAGGATACTGGCAAAGGTTGTTGTCACCCCCGCTGTGCCTTGAATAGGTAAGGCTGGAAACACAAACCCACCACCATAGGTAGCACAAGGGATAACAACCTGGACATAATGCTACCCAATGCCAGAAGTCTAAACTGCAAGATGCATGCAGACCAAACCCACCTCAGCATGGAGAATGGTAATATCTGTTCTGTAACAGAAACCTGGGTCAAGGCTCAGAAGAGCACCCTAATACTACCAGGTTATGCCTTATGCCATGCTTTACAGCCCCAAAACATGGAACAAACTACAATAGGAGTGTGGCTATCAATAATTGTCAAGGATAACCACACCCCCAGGTTGGTACCACAGCAAGAAGCAGCATGGCCTATCCACGGGGCAACTAACAGTGGCTCCAACTGCATCCCAGTTTGCAGCCTGCTACAGACCACCCTCCCAAACCCAGGAACCCCAGTCAGCCTTCCTGAAGACACTGAAGAGTATGAATGTCTCACCAATTACCAAACAAGGCACACACAAATTATGACATAGGTGGTAATCCATTATGTGCGGAAGAAGTAATCAGGGACCTAGGGACACAAGTGGACAGTAACCCATCATGTGACACTCACATTGCCAAGGTGGCCAGGAAGACCTGCTATATCGCCCACCTTAACATGAAAGGATGCACATGTAGATCAGGAGAGGTCACTGTGACCCCATACTCTTCTCTTATCAGGCCCATACTTGAGAACAATGCCCCATTTTGGATGTACCTTACCTGACACCTGCAGCAGTTAGAAAGACCCCAAACGTACCTCACCAAGAGGATAAAGGGTCCAAACATTTGTCATCTGCTGCCTGGCTGAAGAAACCCCAGCCCAATTCACATGCATACTGCCCAGTCAGAGGCAATGTATGCCTGATGTACAAAGCCATGTCCAATCCAGAATGAATGGACATGCTCCACTGCAGAAACTCCAAATCCAGCAGACACCACAGTGAGATATCTGAGCCTCAACACATAGATAAATAGGATGTGCTGGAGGGACAGATTCATAACCCAGAGGCTCCTGACACTCTGGAACAGAATCCCAGTCCATGATAGGCTGAGCTCCACACTCATACTCTACAAGAGAAATCCGGTCAAGTGCATGGGAGATAGTAGGTGTACACTGGGGGCCATCTCTGTGTAACATCTAGTAAAGTAAACCCTAAATGGGCATAATATGCACATTGCAAGGGGTGTTGAAATCCACACACAGTCTGTGTAGGCTCAAACATGGCCAGGGCAGATAGCCTAGTATGAACCTATGAACCTATGACGATACAAATTGTGCAGGACACAGAGGATAATCACACAGCTGTCCTAACTGATGGTAGGAACCATGGTGATAATCCACAGATATGCTTTGCATTACTCAAATATCACAAACAATACACCAAACCCACACACATTGCCAACATCCAACCTAACAGATTCTTTGCAAACTCCCCACCAGCACCAAACTGCCAAATATCTATCCCAGCAGAGTGCTGGCCCCCTGACATTGCAGATGCTGAGGTAACAGCCAGCATCTACAAAGCAAACCACACAGCATCAATGGTACCAGATGGTGTCCTGGGTTGTGTCCAACAAGAACTGTAAGAAGAATGGAACACCAAATAGCACTACTGCTCACACTCAGTCTTACCACAGGATATGTACCCAAAGAGCAGTGCACAGCAAAAATGGTCCCTCACCACAAAGGTGGTGCCTGAATGGATACTGCAAACTATCACCCCTCAACCCTGACTATCTTGGTCAGCAAAGTAATGGAGAGGATGATCATGGACCCCAGGAATAACGAGATTGGGTACCTACAGACATTGGACCCTACCCGGTGTGGCTTTCATAGGGCAGATCCTGCCCCTTAAATATGTCTGACTCATGGGAAACACGCACCAAGGCCATTGATGAGGGGAATGTGGTTCACACAGCCTATCTGGACCTTGCTAAACCCTTCCATACAATACCCCAGTTATTCAGTACAGATAAGCTCACCAGCCTAATTATAAACCCCTATCCAAGTAGATGGGTTGCAAACCAGCTCAAGGACAGAACTGACCTGGTCAGAAATGCTGCAGCCATGTCTGACTACAAACCAGGTACAACTGGCATCCCACAAGGCACAGTCCTGGGACCTCTCTTGTATGGTATATATGTCACATAGGTACAGGCCAACATGGAAGGACTGTGTCTGAACAGGTTCGCAGATGACTACAAACTGCCCACCATATCGGACCCTCCAGCTGACACAAGCATCCTACAAAAAGCAAACATAGAAACAGACAAGTGGTGCCACAGCCATGTCAACAAGCAAAATGCAGAATAGTGTATAGTCATCCCCTGTGGAAACACAGCACGTGGCCACAAATTACTACATAGGTGTTAACCCATTAAGTACATCAGGAGCAATAAGAGACCTGGGGACACAAGGTGATAGATATCCTGCATGTGACAACCATGTGTCTGTAGTGGTTACAGAAACATACCATATACCCACCTAATCATGAAGGTAAGCACAGCTAGGTCAGGGGAGGTCATTGTGCCTCTCCAGTCATCCATCAGCAGCCTCACAATTGCGTACAATGGCCCTTGTGGGATGTACCTTAGCAGACACCTGCATCAACTGGAAAGACCCCACAAATACCCCACCAGGAGGATCTCAAAGCTGTAACAGATGCCATGTGTTGCCTGATTAAACAAACTGCAGCTCCACACAGTGACATACCGCCTGGCTAGAGGTGATCTGTGCCTGATGTATAAAGCCATGACCAAGCTGGAATCAATGGACATTTGACACCATGTAAAATCTGAATGCTGGTGACCTATGCACATGACAGGCCTGAACCCCAGCACTGACATAAACAGGACATGCTGTACTGATTGGTCCATAACCCAGAAGCTCACTCCACTCATGACTAAACTCCCAGTACAGGTTATCCAGGGAGTCCCTCATTGACTGTCATCCAGAGGAATCATGATGACTGGATGGGAGATGGTAGGTTTACCCTGGATATCACCTGTATGTCACGGGTAGACAAAGGCACAGCACACTAACCTTGAAATATGTCATGGCAAACATCAGTAAATATGTGTGTTGAAGGACAAACACTCTCTGACTAGCATTACAAATGGCCTAGGGCACATGGCCATTGTTTGTCGCTGTCCACACAAGTTGTGGAATACATTAACAATGTCGGACAATCTTGTTCTATGTTGTGCATATCTGAACAAAAAGCAACATGGTCATATCTGCACAACTGGCCCTCAACCAGTCTGGTGTGCTCACTATAAATATTACAAGCAGTGATAGGACTGAAACCGATGATACTGTCCACCACAGTAAAAGTACTAAACCGGTACACTATACGACAATACACTGTTTGGTCAGTATGAAAGGATGTTGACAACTGTATGCAAACTATCCCATGGCAACCCTGCAGGCACAGCATAATGCCTGTTAGGTTCAGACACAAAGCAGTTGGGCAGTAAGAACACAACCTGACATCCAACACTCAACTGTACATGTGAAATATAGATTAAGTCCACACACAAACACAAATGTGGTGGACCACAGATCTCAACATATGGAAAGTTCACACTGGGCATGCTCGCACACTTAGATAAATGAGAAGTGTCAGTCAAGAAGCCATATAAACTGTCAACTGGGCATGCTCACACACTTAGGCCATGTCACAGTTCAGCAGTTGCACACACATATCTGGCATTTGTATGTGTTAATACAGGAACCTCCCACAATACAGAAATCTGCCCAGTGCACACAGTGAAATTACAACAGAGACATAAGTAAAGTAGTGGATCCCACTCATATGCAAACATCTGCCACAGTACACAAGTTGTTCATAGAGATAGGGAAAGCTATGGCAATAAAGACCCACAAACAGTTTATGAGCAACAGATACTTGCATCTGACAGGTAAACATATGGCCGTAGAGTTCAGTACTAGGCTGTTGTCCCTAGGGAATACAGTAGGCTATCCACAGTGTATTTGGCGTCTGCCTCCGCAGTACAGTAGGCCACTGTGCCTCTGCAAAGTTAATGCATATATATGCTCTCCCCCTTACTGATGGATAGTAACAGATGTACATACCTCTTTATAAATAATGATGTCAGCACACTATACATATGTCAGGAGCACAAATGATACCCAGTAATTTGAATAGCGTGCTCAGCTACTGTGTCTCCCACAAGTGTCATAACATAGTTAAGTAGAGGTTTGAATCCTGCAAATACTCAGTGTGTGTGTATGTGTGAATGTGGGGGGGAGTAGGGTGTGTGCAATTCTATGTGTAAGAGAAATGTCCCTTTTGGCAACTAGTACAATACACCACATGCTGCATATTCCACTGTCTAAACACTGATGATGTCAGCACCCTATAAGTACAGCAGGAGAAAGCAAGCCTTCCAGTAATGCAAATAGTGCGCTCTGCTGCTGCGTCTCTCACAGGTGTCATAACATAGTTAAGTAGGGGTTTGAATCCTGTAAATGCTCAGTGTGTGTGTATGTGTGAATATGGTGGGGGAGTAGGGTGTGTGCAATTCTATGTGTAAGAGAAATGTCCCTTTTGGCAACTAGTACAACACACCACATGCTGCATATTCCACTGTCTAAACACTGATGATGTCAGCACCCTATAAGTTACAGCAGGAGAAAGCAAGCCTCCCAGTAATGCAAATAGCGCGCTCTACTACTGCATCTCTCACGGGTGTCATAATATACTTAGGTAGGGGTTTGAATCCTACAAACGCCATGTGTGTTTTTGTCACACAGTTTGTCCATGTGTGTGGGGTGTTGTTCCCAATATTGCATGACATAGATTATATCAGTAATGTCAATGCACACATGATGTA
This sequence comes from Protopterus annectens, assembly GCF_019279795.1. Lineage (NCBI taxonomy): Eukaryota > Metazoa > Chordata > Ceratodontiformes > Protopteridae > Protopterus > Protopterus annectens. Next base: position 779,692,542 of record NC_056737.1, on the reverse strand, counting down.
TGTGTGTGCCACATACACATATGTACCTGTGACCTTCAATAGTTCCCATGTCTGAAGCCTGCCTCATGTGAATACATAGAATTTGCATTAGACAATTTTATGACTGTGGTTTTCTGTGCAGGGGCTGCATGTGGTATGTGAATATACAGTGTGAGTTGTATATGGTGTCATCCTACCAATGAGGGATACACGTCTGGCCTGAAGCATATAGTCCACATGTTGTTGATGAACAGGTGCAGCATGTTTTCACCTCTTGTGGGAGGGGTAACAAGTTGTTCCATAGCAATTCAATGAATAAATGCTAGGAACCTTTCAGCTAGGGTCTTGGAGCTAGAATAATGCTCACACTCTATGTTTGGGTAGTTGCAGTCCACCCATATAATGGTGTTTATAGATACCGTCATATTCCCAGTGTTGTCAGGAAGGCCAAGTGGGTTTCCTGGGTATGGGAGGGTGGTGTGTGCCAGGCTATGAACCTGAAGGCAGTCTAACCCACTGTTAGTTGCACATGGATAGGCTCTGATGCTTTGTGCTGTGCCACCAACCTGGAGGTGTGTGTATCTGTGGTGCCTTTGGATACTTACCCCCTGTTCTCGTTTGGTGCATGTTTAGGGGACAACAAGCATGGTATGAGGTATAACCTGGCATTGATGGGGTGCACCTGGGAGCCTTGAACCATGATTCTGTTACTGCACAGATATTGCTGTTCTCCATGCTAAGGACAGTTTCCAGTGCATGCATCTTGAGGTTTACACTGCTGGCGTTGAGTAGCATTACTATTAGTGTCCTATCCCGTGTGATACCTGTGGAGGTGGCTATGTAATTTGAGCCTTGCATAAAAAGGCACTATGTGTGTAGCAAGAGCCTTTGCCAATATACAACGGCCCATGGGTGACAGGTGCAAGCTGTCCCTTGCAAAGCATTGTGGCTTGTCTAGCATGTAATCCCATGCTGACAGGCATTGGATCCCCTTTGAATGACACCGAAACATAAGCCAATTGTAGAAATTGATCATCCTGTCTACATATTGTGGCAGCATTCTTGGTGAGGGTAAGATGCTACTCAAGGTCAGGGTCATACCAGCCTGTGCCGCATGCTCAGAGAACCCCTCTATGTCCCCTATCATGTAGTTCAGGGAGGTACGTCACAGGTCATTCACACTGGCATGGACAATGACTGAGTCATATTTGTACATGCCTTGGAGTGACCTGTATGCTTGTGTTATGTGGTGGATCATAGTGCCCGACGGGCATCTCACCGTGACCTACTTCTTGTTCAGCCTGGTGAGCGGGACCTCAGTGTACCTGATGATAGAGGTACCTATTACAACTGTAGCAGGTGTGTTGTTTAGCCTTACGGGCTGTGACTGTTCGGTACACAGGCTTTGTGAGCTATGTGTTGCACGTGCTCTGTTCTGGCGTAACGTTTGCTTGCGTGTCTGCTTTGGAGGTGTCTGCTGCTCAGGCAGGATGCTATTCTGAGACTCCAAGAATGTTCCTGTGTGTTTATGTGTTTGGATTGCTGTCGTGGTAGGTCTATGTGAGACTGGTATTGTATTCACTGTAGTATCCCACTCCACCTGACAGGTTATGCCAGTACTGAGTTAAGAGAGCTTAGCCCCCAGTTTGGCTATGTGGTTGCATCTCTCACATGTGTTGTAAGTTTATGGGAAGGGGAGAGGGTTGTCTGTGTACATGAGGCAGCTGTAACATTGCCACATGACTCACAGATTCACCAACTGGACCAGAGAGGAGATTGACAAGTGACCTTTGCACATGCTACCATAGTATTGTGAATTCCATAATAATTAACAACACATAGGGCCAATGGGGAACAAGGTACTCAAGGTGAGTATGTGAGGGTGTAGTGCTTCTGATTTGTTAGTGCTGGCATATATAAATGCTTTTGTGAGCAAATGCCAGGTAAGTCATATGCAATGTGTTACAGGCAACTTACATGCAAACAGGACAAACAGTGACGTTCTGTCAAGTGAGACATGGACATCAGTACAGTAAGCAATACAGATGTCACTAGGGATCCACAGAGGCGCTGTAAATCTGCATTGCAGGTGGAATCAGTGTTTCAGGGAAATAACAAGCAAACATGCATACAAACAAAGCTACAGTCAGCAGGCCTGGATCTAGTCTATGCTACAGCAAACAAGGTGTACCACTTCCAGTAGGTAACAGCGCAAATATGCAGGCACAATAAGCCTGTACCCAGAAATTCACAGGTCAGACAGGCAGGGTCCAGCCTCACCTCCCACAAGTGTACAGACCATGTACCTTCATAATGTAGAATAACCGGCCTGAAACCCAAGTGCTCATACCTGAACTAATACACATTTCGAATAACAGACACTGAGCCCTCACTCAGCAGTTCCAAACTTAGTAGGATGTATGCTACCTGTCCTGGCACCACAGTATCCTTGACATTTATGGAGACTCTCCCTCCTGTCATAGTTAGTTCTGTGTTTTGGGGCTGTCAAGCATGGTATGAGGTGTGACCTTGTAGTGCTAGGGTGCTCTTGTGAGTCTTGAACCTGTTGTGTATTACTGCACAGATATCAACATCCTCAAACATCCTCATTACAGAGTCGAGTGTGGACAGCATGCAACTTGCAGTTTACATGTCCATCACTGAGTATCAATACTTACATTTTCTTATCCCCTGTGCTACCTATGTAGGTGGCCTTCTGTTGACAGCCTTACCACCAGTATGCAAAGATGTGCAGACATTACACTATGGTAATTGCAATGGGTGTACAAAACAATACAATGACAATCATACTGTTACTGCATCAGGCATGCTGGGATATACCCACAATGATATCATTACACTGTACTGTTGACAACATGATACTATTACTACACTTCTATGTAGTCACCCTGTGCATCAGCACCATGTTAACCTGTTCCTGCACCAATGTTACAGATTTCAGGAGGTGGCACAGTTTCATCATATGCACAGGGTGTGTACTTGGTATGCCTGAGTCTGCCACTGATACAACCAATTGACATGTATGTGTGTGTGTGTTGGTGAGGGACAGCAGTACAAGATGGGGCAACGTTGATGCAGTGTGTGCATGTATGCAGTAGCCCTAGGTGTTATCAATTCGCATGTGTGTATGCATGCACACAGTTCCACCTCATGGCTGCCATATACAGGTGTTTGTGGACAGCCACAGACTGTACCTGCCAGGTCATACAGATCACTGTCTCAGGCCACGGACATGGTACCTGTGCCTGGCAGGGGTGCTACGGACCATATCAGGTACTAAGCCAGACTGGGTACTGTCATCAGAAGCAGGTGGTTGGTGACTGGAGACAGGTTCCTGTTGGGATTGTCCAGAGCCACGTGCACATGGTCTCCTGGGGCGGTCTGATGACAGCACAGACCCAGCATTGCTGGGGCTGCTGCTGGCACTATGGGAGCGGCCGCGGGCCTGTTGTTGTCCACGACGACTGCCAGCTGCTGCTGTTGCTGGCATATGCCCACGTCGACGCCTCAACCGTCCATGATTGCCCTGGCTCATGGACATGTAGTTGTGGAACAGATCTAATGTGTCCCCCCAACGTCTGTCAATGACCTCAGTAAAATTACGGATGGCAGCCGCAACATCACGCATACTGTCATTCATAGCTGTGCGACATGCTCTCAGCTCCCTCAGACCCTGTCTGGTGTACCGCTCCATACGTGACTGTGCCTGCATTACAGCCCGAAACATAGCTGAGGTTGAAAGACCTCTGTGGGCACATCTGACAGGGGCAGTATGCCCATGTATGTTCCCATGAGAACCCCTGGACATCTGCCTGTGTGGTACCATGTCAGGACCCTGGCCATGGCTGCTGTGTGGGGATGCATGTGCCACCAATACCACATTACCCTGGTCAATGCCCACTGTATCCTGTCCATCACCTAGGGATATTGGTGACAAAGGATGTATTGGCAGGATGACTGTGCGCATTGATGGGGTCGACAGCTGTGTACTGTCAATTGGCTGACCAACGATGGACCCTGCCACACCTCCCTGTGCCATTACACAGGTATCATCATTATCACTATCCATGGCAGCTGATTCAGGTTCCCTGCTGCACAACACCAGAGCAGCACCAGAACCTGTGGGAGTAAGACAGGAAACACAGTTTACAATGTGTACACAATGTTACCACTGATACACACAGGCACACATGCACACATGCGCACATGCGCACATGCACACATGCACACATGCACACAGGTGCATATGCACACATGCACACATGCACATGCACACATGCACACATGCACATGCACACATGCACACATGCACACGTGCACACTCCTCAGTATATGAGATATTAACACACAGACACAAACACACCTGCAATCAAACACATAGCACTACTGTTTGAGCCTATTATTACTATTAGTATCAAGAGTATTGAAGGTATTGTTATTACACACTCACCAGCATGGATAGGCTGCCTTGCTGTTACACCAGAGGGACCTGCAGAAATGAGACATTTATTGTCAGTGGGCACAACTGTGCCATTGATACTGTGAGTATGATACAGTTCAGTAGTACAACAGTTGGCTTTCAGAGGTCTACTGCTAATATTGAGAATATCACTCTTGCACAATAATTACCAAGATAACAGCTACAAACCGAGGACACACCTCACACATGCATAAACTACCAGTGTACAGAACAGTCAACTATACATATGGCGTGTTACCTGCACGCTCCGAGTCCTGCTGCTGGGTGGCTCCAGCCTCCATCATTATGCATGTATGCTGCTGCTGTTGTTGCTGTTGGGCTGGAGCCACAACACTTAGGAGTAGTCCCTCCAGTCTGGTGAGGGGGGGATGTATAGCCGCCCCACCACCTGTGGCAAGCTGTTACCTGTGGATATCCGACGCACGCTGATGGACATTTCTAATTAAATCACTGCAGTGATGGCGTACCTGCTCATATGTCCGGTTATGCGTGCCTATGTCATTTACCCGACGGACCAGGTCTTGCCACAGTGCAGCCCTCTCCTGCTGGTTCTGGCTGGTGCGGGAAAAGAGTATTGTGAAATCCTGCACCAGGCTCTGGTGTATCTCCTCATCCTCCGCAGCGGAGTAGGTAGGGTTCCGCTGGTGAACCATAGCCCTGAAAAGGAAAAGAAAAATATGTCAGCAATATATGTCAGCAAAATATGGCACACATAATACACATAATACTCGACTGTAGTGATATAACTTAACTCCCATATAGAGCATCTGTCTGTCTATTGGGGGATACACATGTAAATGACCAGATATCAGTGCTCAGCCGACAACTGTGCAACAGTACCTGGCACACTCCATACGACAGACTAGTATACTCCAGCAGTCAGCACACTGATTCAGGTCCAATGCACAACCTCACACTGGGGGTTTGTATCAAGGTACTGTATGGGGAACATTATCAACCCATGCACTGCATGCAATTCACGTTACATATTTCACTGGTAATGCACACTACTCTTACTTGCCCTAACCCTACCTACACTGCAGTCACATACAGGGTAACAAAGCACAACATATGGCAATGTAGTATGTTTGGATTGCAATACCTCAAACATCTGTCTCTGGCCTCACACCAAGGACACACACTACCATGACAGACAGACAGTCATGGTGAGCAATCACACCATTAAATAACATGCACCCAGTCACTGGCACACTCATTCCACCTCACATAGTTGGTTTGCAATGGGTTTGTGGGTGTGTATCATGTCTTAGGTAGGTAGTATGCTACTGGCCCTGGGCCTACAGCAGCATACTGTTATGCTACCCTGCCCCTTGTGACACATGTGATGTGATCGTACCTGCTCCTGTCAGACAGTTACACATGGTGACTCATATGGCATATTACCTATCTGCATAACATTCAGCAGAGGTATGTCTGACATCTACTCATGGGGAGCCTTGCTTCTTAATGCTGTGTGGTTTACTCCAGGGTATGTCTTATCTGTGGGTAGGAACCTGTACCTTCACCATGTGATCTTTACTGCGGTGACAAGGACGACAGACATAGGTCATTTAGGTTGTGGATGTTGTGAGGTGTTACCATGGTTGTTGGACAACTGTCAAGGGTGTGACTTAACTATGTATATCCAGCAGTGGTAACCTCTATGTAGGTAGTATGGGTGTGCTCTGTGGTCTTGTCAGTCACTCTGCATAGGTAATGTGTGTACTGTAATGTATTGCTATGGCTTTCCTATTTTCCATTTACATTCACACCTTGTAATGCTTGCTATATCTGTTTGAGCAGCAATTCCCTATGTGTTTGCTGTGGTAGGGTGGTACTGCATGCAGTGTGGTCTGGCCATGGTGTGGGCCTTGACACCTAGAAGGGTATTTGATTATGCTGCTGAGCAGGCCTCAGATACTCTCAGGTGTATCTTTTATCAGCCTCATGGAATGGTACATATCAGTGGGATACACCCATGAATTTTCTGATATTCTGCAGTTGTGACTGTGGGTTATTTTGAGCATAAGTATTACTACACCATTTGTGACGTGCAAGTGGGGCATACTTTCAGTAATTCATAGTTACCATTGCATGTGTTGTAACACCTTTCTGCCTACTGTTAGTACATTTCACAGGGAGTCAGTGGGGCACAGTTAACATTTGTTTTCAAATCAGGGACATCCCTGTAACTCAGACACAGTTGCTATGTCTGGGCTCTTAACTATTCAAATATGGCAGTGTTTATCCTGCTCTGAGTATGTGTGTGGCTTGCAAGGTGCTACTGTGACATTATTACCTACTAGCTACCAACTAGCATGGCTGTTTCTCTTCACACACTAATATTTTACAAATCCACTAGATTTGACAGTAAATATACATGACATGCTTTGTGTACTAGACTTCCTATATTCCCTTTACATTCATTCCTACTATTTCATGATATATTTCTTTCAGCACAATGGTCTTGTATAGCAGTCATGGCTTAGTGGTAAGTCATGCAGACTACTGTTTCCTGGGTTCGGGACTGACAGTGGGATTTTATTTTGCTTCTGAGCAGACTACAGGCCTTGTCATTCAGAGTGACTAAGGCACTTTTAAGCAGTTGTAAGCGGGGTAGCGCTGGTTTGCACGGAGCTCACGCATGCACACTGGCATTTAGCTTCGTGCACACACGCGTAGCTAAGCGCACACAAGCGCATACCCACTTACAACTGCTTAAAAGTGCTAACTCTTGCGCACACCTGCGCTAATTTCTTTGAAAGAAATGAAAGTGGGGAGACAGGAAAGTGGTGAAAAAGGGGTCACAAAGAGGGTAGGACAGTAGGGAAACAAGCTCAGGATTTGCAGTAAGGGTGTAGGAAAGGCCCATAGCTGCACATTTCTTTATCAGCAACAGCTGTGCATACATGTGTAATTTGGTGTGAAATGTGAAACCTTCCACCCCTGAGAGAGGGGTGAGGACAACAATATTTGTTGTACAGCCAATTGTAATTGCCAGTTCACATGTCCAGCAGACATGTCTGCTTAATGGGGAGCTATGTATGGGGCGCAATTTTTTTGCGGGAACAGAGTGCCCTTTTTTTTTTTTTTTTTTTCAGGTGAGAGTGGAATGTCAGGTACAGGAAGTAGGTATAGTTGGGGAGGTAGGTAGGGGAGGTTAACAGAGAAGACAAACAAGATGCATACAGGGGTGGTGTATGACACATGTGGGGGGAACACAATTGACGGGGACGGATGTTTGGATATCTCGAGCCCATGAGCCCACAGATGGCAACAGTGGAACTGAGATCCCCACCCATGGGCAGTTGCCACTGTGCCTTCACTGCCCAGGACGGGGCTGTGCTGGGGGCTGTGTAGGATTGTCAGCAGGCACACCCGTGAGTTGTGCCACCCGTGCCTCAAGCTGGCGTAGGGGCTCAAGCACAGAATGCCTGATCTCCCTACGGATCACAGTCCAGACGCTACGGAGGGTGAGTGGATGGTCTCCTCCAGCCACGCTTGCAGAGGGGGGACAAGCCCCATCCTGTGCAGCGCTTCCACCCGAAGGTGGCACAGGGCCAACGGAGGAGGGTCTGGCTTGGGCACTAGTGCCAGGTGCACTCGCCAGCTGAGGTGGGAGAGGTGGGTCCGCTGGAACCCGCCTTCCCTGTCGTCCTATGTTTTGCAATATTTTATGACAGTTTGGGTTAGTAACAAACAATACCATTCACAATTAGTTGTAACAGCATGCATTAGTATTCCCATTAACCAAACATCCATAAATTCAAGACATTGAACAGCAAGCATAACACATGCATAATTTGAACAACAGTACACAATCCAACAGCATGCAGGGTTGATTGATGGCAACAGGCCATCAGGTTTGGATGTATGAACAGAGCACATGCATCAACGTACATGCAAATATGTATGAACCAACAGGACAAATGTCCAGGGGAATTAATTGTGAATAAACATACCCATTTCATGTGGAATGGATTATTTGTGGTTATAGGGTAGGGTGAAGAAATATTTCATTAACAACTTCAAATACCTATACATATGCTGTACATTTCTACTAGCTGCAGATATATACACCCTACAGGTCTGACTACAGTTTCCTATGTGTAAACTTAGGCATGTTGGTGATGGGAATGTTACTGCTACATTAATTTAAATTGCATTTTTATTCATACACGTTCATATCTGGCTCTGTTCAGCTACAGCATCCTGCTACACTTGATTTATATGGCTCTAGACAACTGTGGATTTTTGGTATTTCATACAACCATACTATCTGCATATTGCAAAGGTACAGCAACATATCCAAATTGTGGGACAGACATTCCAACTTCAGTACTTTATTGCACACATTTCACTCTTTGGTTGTGCCTGTTACATTCATTTCATTCTGTACTGACTGCAGTATACTTTATTCAGGAGTTATTACAACTTTCTTGGTGGATTCATACCTCTTTCTCACACTCTCACTTGTTTTATTTTTACAATTTAGGATGGTACTTAATTCTAGGCTTTATTGACATGTTTTACTTGGTTACAACAATCCTTTCCAACAGTCTCACTTGTGTCATGTTTCAGATTTTAAACGGGGATATATTTCACACATGTGTTGTACTCAGCTTGTGTAGCTGTAATTTACACCCTGCTGCAGGTTATGTACTATTACATTACAGTTGGAACATCTTTATTTCAGACTTGTTTCATTTTTATTTTTGGATTACAGGCTGCATCACACTTATGTAATCACACAGTACTAGCAGAATCTCTCTTACACTGTTACTTGAACTTTTTATTAATAAGTGACTACACTGCACTCTTTTGCAAGCTGTCATACTTATATTTTCTAACAGTTACAGGGAGAGAATTACTAACCTGCCTGGTGGCGCAACCGCACAAGCCTATCGGCATAGGCTTGACGATTTGCAGAACGGACACCTGCAGCTGTAATATAAATGAAGTAATATTGGAATACACATCTCCGTAATATCAGCTAGGTTAATTTCTTACATAAATAATTACATGTAACTTACTCAGTAGTGGGGCGTTGGGCATTTGCCGGGTCTCCTGGATCCAATGGTTCAGTTGGTCCTGCTTCCGTCTCTTCAGGTCCGCATGGTGGTATTCCTGTGGCACTGGTGAGATCATGTGCCAACCGGTCCCACGCCTCAGCCTTGTATGCTCCCCGCAGGACCTGGTCCTGCATGAGTTGGGCCTCATGATCGTGGACGAGGAGCAAAACCATATATTTGGACTCCTCAACGCCCCATCTCTGTGCTCGGAAGCAACTACCCTCTCCTACACCTGCCATCCTGACTGCAAATCGGTTCCACAATCAGTTATGCTGTGTATTCCCACCTATGGGGCTTATATATGCCATTTTTCCCGCACTTATCTGTGATTGGCCATTTTGGAAATGTATCAGCTTCACAAAACCTGCTTTGTCATGCTTCTCTTTCCATTCATTCCTATATATATGCTAATACTGCACTTCTAAGAGCAACTGTCATGGCTTAGTGGTTCAGTACTTTGACTATGGTGCATGGTATCCTGAGTTCGAGCCTGCCCATTGCTTTTTTTATTTTATGACTGTCTACACAGGCTAGGAGGTGTGTCTGTGTAAAGGCAGTTTTGATACAGCTTGCTCAACGTTGCCCGCTGGTTAGCTTGTTGGCGCGGTGCGCAGCTCCATGCAAATGGGTTATGTTGGTTTACACATCATTTGGCTGTCAGCACGCATATTACGCTCAGCTCAGCTACGGGCACACAGTTTCAGTGTGTTACAACACTGCTCAACCCCGGGCACTCATTTTACACCTGTTAAACCACTGCTCACCTACAGGCAGATATACTCAGCTTGTTAGAGCGTAGCTCAGCTATAGGCACTTCTGACATTTTTTTTTTATTATCTCACATTTCTTCAAAATACATGGCCCATTTCATTACATTTTACATAAAATATAATTATATATATGTACATATATGTCAGGGACTTGTTTCGTGCTTATTTCACTAGAGATAAAAATTGATGTTGCTGGGGCTTGAACCGTGACTGCCTCCTCTTCAGCCGACGTCTCTACTGCTACGCTATTGCTTCTTGGCTTACTTTGCATATTTAGATCTTATATGCTTTTCCACTGACTGCTAACTGTGGCTAAGCGACGGGCACGCCCGCGCAAACGAGCACAATTACGGGCAAACATCTTTAAAACTTATAAAAAATATATAACATGTTCATTTTTACATTTTATGTTTATAGTCTGTGGGGGCATGTGTTGTGTTGTGTTTGTTGACATTTACGCGGACTCTCTCGTGGGGGTTTACTTCCGGGACTGTTACTCTTCTTGGGGCGTGTCCATTTGCAGGACTCGCCCTGTGGACACGCCCCCTACTTTCTTACACAGACTGTGTTAGCCTTGGGTGTGAGTCAACATGCCCTCATGAATATGCATGGCATGCTGACGTCACACCGTTTAACTGCGGCCTCCGTGTAAGACTTGTAACTCTTACACGGAGGCTTTGTGAATCCTGCCCCATAACTTGTAACTCTACAATCTTTCATTACTCTCTTCAAATACTTTGGTATATTGTCTCCTGCAAGAGACACAGATGGACCTTCACAACTTCTCAATTATAGCTACCAGCTTTTACCAATTTCTGATAGGAAAGAATGCTATTAAGACACTTTAGTTGTGCTCAGACAGAAAAAGTACTTCAGTTACATTATTATTACTATCTATTAGTCTCACTGGAAGTGATGTGGTATGACAAAATGCTAAGGATGGTTTATTTATCTGTTATGAAAATAAACTTGCAGAAAGAATATTCTATACAATACAAAATTCAGAAAGTGCACTGTAGGTAAGGCTATCTACCTGAAATACAGCGATCACCAAATGCATCTTAGAAAATATAGGTAGGAATAGTGAATACAGATATTCTTTCCAAGCCTTTATTTAGAATTTATAAAATAAACTGTTATACCATAAAACAATACTAGTTTAACATTTGTGCAATCCTCATGCATGGTGCACAGCTTATTCTTAAAGGTGGGCTATTTTCTCATTACATAGGATTATTTATTTCTACAATATTTTAAAGGGATCAACAGTTTTTATTTTGAGACTTTATGTCATTTTTAGCACTTGCTTCTCAAGACCTATAGGTTCATAAGTGTGTACTTGACTAATGACCACTAGGACCTCTTTAAGCCTAGCCAGAGCTTTATCATGGTCAAATGAGGCACTCGGTAGGGTAATGGCCCAGCCCCCCCACAGCCATTCCAATGTCCTATTCCTTGTCTCTCTCTCTCTCCCCCCCACCTTAATTGCCATAGATACTGTTCAAAAAGTCAGTGTGCATACTGTTTTATTGTTTACCTTTGAAATGAAGACAGGAATGTAGATTTAATTTAAAACTTTTGTTTTATTTATTTAGCCTTTGTTGACCAGGTTAGTCTCACAAAGCTAGTAGCCACTTTTCAGGGGAGACCCTTCCTGGTATTTATACTACTAGGGGAAATTTGACCAAGGCATTGGGGAACTTCCTCCTACTGTTTTTCAGCAGCTCAGGTAGATGTAAAAGATCTCATCGCAGCTACCATCAATGCAGGTAGATGGGGCCTTGGTTTAACATTTCATCTAAAGGGTGACACACACAGGTGTGCAACACCCCCCTTAATGTACACTAATGTGTCAGCAATCCATCTATATTGAGTGGGAGTAGAACCCACAGCCTTATGCACTAAAGGCAAGTATGCTATCTGTTGGGCTACTAACAATGCATTTAGCCCAAGCACTGATGGCCATTTGCTAAACAAAACAGTTGCACATTGAAAACAGACAGAATTAGCAGCTGTAGACATGTCCTTCCATATTACTGTTGCGGTATTCATAATTGATGGGATCTCCTGCCAAGGATAGCCCAACATCTGGCCAATATACTAAACTTTTAGCACTTACAGGTGCCATATGTCACACATACGTTCCCCTGGCAAGGAGTAGGCCATAAAGCTGGTGTATGGATGCACGCACTCAGAATTTCTTTGCTATCAGTCCAAATGCCATTACTGAACATCAGTTAGACTACCTTTCTACTGTGCTGGGTACCAAGCCTTTTTTTTTCAGATGTGCCCCTTTGGAGTCTCTCCTTATCTTCCTTTATTTAGGATTGATTGGCTTCATGTTATCCTGAAAGATAAGATATCACTGAGGGAGGCAGATTCCTCATAAAGAAAGTTATGACCAGTGCCTCTTTTGTTTAGGTGCTTCCTATGACCATATACAGTGTTTTGCCTGCCAAGCTTTTGTTCCTAAGACCCTACATAGTCATCTCTCCTCCTTATCTATTTACCCTGAAAACCAGTGTTTTACGAGGTTGGCTCAAGGTGATATGGTGGAGTCTTCCCATCAGCCATTAGCCAAGAAAAAGGCCAAAGAACTTTGGTCTGATATGGCTGGTATCCATCCTCACCCACATATCTCTCTTAAGGCTGATGAAAGCCCTGATTATCATCCAGTAGTTTCTTCAAATTCCTCTGCCATGACCCCATTGGAGGCCGGCATGGATCCAACTTCTTGCACATCCTCAGAGGCTTTACAAATGTCTGTTCTAGACACTGAGGGGGGATCATGGCTGATTATATCTGAAGGACTAAGGAGGATTCCGCAGATATCAGTGAAGGAAGAGATCTCAACTATTGAGGGTTGTGAAGGTTCTGACCATTCTAGGGTGCTTTGTGCAGACATTCCACAGAAAAAGAAACAAAAATTCAAGCATATTTTCCCTGCAGCTAAAGATCCATGACACAAATAACAGGATTTTACTCAGGGGTTGTTTAATGCTTTGATGGCTTTAAAGCCTCCTCAAGGGGTATCTGCTCTTCCTTGGTCTTTCACACCTCTTAAAAGACCTAGGGACCTGTATTCCTCTGAAGAAGATCAGGACTCTGGGGAAGGGCCCTTAGCCTACTCTTCCCAAATCCCTTCCCTCTTGGATTATGATTCAGATGAGGAGGATTGTAGTAGTCCAGATTTTCTTTTTGTGAGGCACTGTTCCCTGTATGATGGAATTCTTTAACTGGATTGTTATCAGGTTTCTGATATCCTGAAAGGGCATTATGAGCTCATTCAGATGAAGTCCTTGAAACCTTATGCTGTTCCCCTTGTTATAGCTGTCCTCCTGGATACCTATTCAGCAGCTTCTATGGCCCCTAATACTCAGACATTTGCTCCCAAGAAACCTGACAGATTTTACAAGGTTATTGATGAATGTAAATTTTTGTATAAATGCCCTTCTGCTGATCCTTCTGCAGTATCTGTCTCTTCAGAGAAGCCCTCCAGGCTATTTACCTCTGCCAAGTTACTTTCTTCTAATAAGGATTGTAGGGCCATGGAGAGGCTGGTCAAGAAGGTTTATACTGCTGCCACCTTATCCTATAGGGCCATTTACTACCAGATTCCTATGACTAGCTATGTTTTGGCCCTCTTTTCTCAGGTTTCTGAATTTATTTCTGATCGTTCTGATTCTTAGGGGAAGGCCTCTGCCCTTTCCCAGTTGGGTTCCACCTCTCAAGTTGCCTGCCATTCTAAGTGCACTTATGATACAGCTAATGCTTCCTCCAGTGTTGCTATATTTGGTTCTGTTAAGAAACTTTACTCATGGTTTTGTTTTCAGGCTCTCCCTAATGATATTAAGGCCAAATAGTTGAATGCTCCTTTGGACAATAAAAATATCTTTCGTACTGTTGCTGCAGAGCTTTGCAGGTCTTTTCTGGATAAGGGCAAGGCCTTACAGGAGTAGAAATGTATTTTTGTTTTTCTTATTCCTATGTTTCAATGGAAATACCTTTCCAAATCTGCTTTACACAATAGTCTATAAATGTCAGTCTGTTATTCAAGATTCAGTATAGCTTTTCTAATCACTTAACTGTTTAGCTGTTCCCTCCCCCCGTTTGTTTCATTGATATATGAACAACTATGCCTGTAGCTTGATAATAATGAAAAAATTAATAACTGCCATTAAGTGCCCTTTGTTTTACCCTTGACTTGCTTTGTGCTTTTTCAATATATTTGAATTTCACAAAGGTCTTTTCTACTTTCACATGGACCTTTTTGTTGCACTTTAGATGTTTTTAGGATAGACAAAAACCAAAGATATATTTCTTGAACAATAACCAGTCTTCCTTGACAAAACAAGCCCTGCTCATTATAAACACAGATGTAGTTAGTTTAACATCCATAATTTGCAGAATTTTGCAAACGAGGGGTGGTTCTTGCAGCCCTTCGAATAATTAGCCAAAGTGAGTAGTAGAAGTATACATTGCAGCCCTGACTATAACTTGTAATTCTACAATCTTTCATTACTCACTTCAAATACTTTGGTATATTCTCTCCTGCAAGAGACACAGATAGACCTTCACAACTTCTCAATTATAGCTACCAGCTTTTACCAATTTCTGATAGGAAATAATGCTATTAGACACTTTAGTTGTGCTCAGGCAGAAAAAATACTTCAGTTACATTATTATTACTATCTACTAGTCTCACTGGAAGTGATGTGGTATGACAAAATGCTAAGGATGGTTTATTTATCTGTTATGAAAATAAACTTGCAGAAAGCATATTCTATACAATACAAAATTCAGAAAGTGCACTGTAGGTAAGGCTATCTACCTGAAATATAGCAATCACCAAATGCATCTTAGAAAATATAGCTAGGAATAGAGAATACAGATATTCTTTCCAAGTCTTTATTTAGAATTTGTAAAATAAACTGTTATACCATAAAACAATACTAGTTTAACATTTGTGCAATCCTCATGCATGGTGCACAGCTTATTCTTAAAGGTGGGCTATTTTCTCATTACATAGGATTATTTATTTATACAATATTTTAATGGGATCAACAGCTTTTATTCTAAGACTTTTTGTCATTTTTAGCACTTGCTTCTCAAGACCTATAGGTTCATAAGTGCGTACTTGACTAATGACCACTAGGACCTTTTTATGCCTAGCTAGAGCTGGATCATGGTTAAATGAGGCCCTTGGTAGGGTAATGACCCAGTCCCCCCACACAGCCATTCCAATGTCCTATTACTTGTCTCTTCCCCCCTTAACTGCCATAGATACTGTTCAAAAAAGTCAGTGTGCATACTGTTTATTGTTTACCTTTGAAATCAAGACAGGAATGTAGATTTAATTTAAAACTTTTGTTTTATTTATTTAGCCTTTGTTGACCAGGTTAGTCTCACAAAGCTAGTAGCCACTTTTCAGGGGAGACCCTTCCTGGTATTTATACTACTAGGGGAAATTTGACCAAGGCATTGGGGAACTTCCTCCTACTGTTTTTCAGCAGCTCAGGTAAATGTAAAAGATCTCATCGCAGCTACCATCAATGCAGGCAGATGGGACCTTGATTTAACATTTCATCTAAAGGGTGACACAACCAAGAGTGCAACAACCCCCTTAGTATACACTAATGTGTCAGCAATCCATCTACATTGAATGTAAAACCCACAGCCTTATGCACTAAAGGCAATTATGCTACCTGTTGTGCTACTAACACTGCACATAGCCCAAGCACTGATGGCCAATTGCTAAACAAAACAGTTGCACATTGGAAACAGACAGAATTAGCAGCTGTAGACATGTCCTTCCATATTACTGTTGCGGTATTCATAACTGATGGGATCTCCTGCCAAGGATAACCCAACATCTGGCCAATATACTAAACCTTTAGCACTTACAGTTGCCATATGTCACACATACATTCCCCTGGCAAGGAGTAGGCCATAAAGGTGATGTACAGATGCACGCACTCAGAATTTCTTTGCCGTCAGTCCAAATGCCATTACTGAACATCGGTTAGAATACCTTTCTACTGTGCTGGGTACCAAGCCTTTTTTTTCAGATGTGCCCCTTTGGAGTCTCTCCTTATCTTCCTTTATTTAGCATTGAATGGCTTCATGTTATCCTGAAAGATAAGATGTCACTGTGGGAGGCAGATTCCTCATAAAGAATGTCATGACCAGTGCCTCTTTTGTTTAGGTGCTTCCCATGACCATATACAGTATTCTGTCTGCCAAGCTTTTGTTCCTAAGACCCTACATAGTCATCTCTCCTCCTTATCTATTTACCTTGAAAACAAACGTCTTAAGCTGTTGGCTCAAGGTGCTATGGCAGAGTCTTCCCATCAGCCATTAGCCAAGAAAAATGCCAAATAACTTTGGTCTGATATGGCTGGTATCCATCCTCACCCACATGTCTCTCTTAAGGCTGATGAAAGCCCTGATTATCATCCAGTAGTTGCTTTAAATTCCTCTGCCACAACCCCAACGGAGGCCGGCATGGATCCAGCTTCTTGCACATCCTCAGATGCTTTACACTGGGGGGGTCCTGGCTTATTATATCTGAAGGACCAAGGAGGATTCCACAGATATTAGTGAAGGAAGAGATCTCAACTATTGAGTGCGGTGAAGGTTCTGACCATCCTAGGGTGTTTTGTGCAGACATTCCACAGAAAAATAAACAAAAATTCAAGCATATTTCCTCTGCAGCTAAAGATCCATGACACAAATAACAGGATTTTGCTCAGGAGTTGTTTAATGCTTTAATGGCTTTAAAGCCTCCTCAGGGGGTGTCTGCTCTTTCTTGGTCTTCCACTTCTCTTAAAAGACCTAGGGACCTGTATTCCTCTGAAAAAGATCAGGACTCTGGGGAAGGGCCCTTAGCCTACTCTTCCCAAATCCCTTCCCTCTTGGATTATGATTCAGATGAGGAGGATTCTAGAAGTCCAGATTTTCTTTTTGTGAGGCACTGTTACCTGTATGACGGAATTCTTTAACTGGATTCTTCTCAGGTTTCTGATATCCTGTATTTTTGTTTCTCTTATTCCTAAGTTTCAATGGAAACACCCTTCCAGATCAGCTTTTGTTTGCAGGCACACTCACCCTCTGCCTAAAGGTAAAAAGGGTTCTGGATGTGTGCGTCCTGCTAACTCAACTCAAACTCCTACTTCCCCGAAACCTTACTCTCAGGACAAACTTCCCTTCAGCTTGGTCCCTTTATCCCTTCATCTTTCCCTGTCTCTTCCAAACTGGAAGAGAATCAAAACAGACTCTTGCATTCTGTTTATTATCCTCCAGGAGTATTTCATGGTTTGGAAAATTTCTTCTTGCCTTTTTTTGAGAATGTGATGTCCTTTTTCTGGGCCAGTAATCAAGGAGCCTGAATCCTCACTACTGACACTGGAGATGGACGATCACTTGGAACAAAAATGGATATACCAAGTATTTCCAGATGCAGTTCTCTGCATCAAGCACAATTTCCCTTAAGAGCACACAGGGAACATACTTAGTCTGCAGTCTGGATTTCTCTCTCTCTCTCTCTCTCTCTCTCTCTCTCTATCCAGGGCCCCAGTAAGACTCCTCACTGGCACAGCTGTAGAGTTGAGTCCTCAGTTGAGTGTCCAAGCCAAGTCCTGCAGCACTTTCTCTGTGAAACCAGTATTTCATCTCCCTGCTCCAAGCAGCTGGCAGAAACACTCTTAGAGATTTGATATGCATGCGCATGCACGAGCACGCACACACACACACACACACACACACACACACACACACACACACACACACACACACACACACACACACACACACACACACACACACACACACACACACCCCTGGGAAAAGATGGTACAGATTTACTAGCCGTGCCTCCTTCTGCCCAGACTATAATGTAGTTACACTGCCATCAGACACTCCAAAGCCAGCTACTCTAAGGCTCTTACAAGTGTACCTTATTGCACTGAGTGAAACTAATATTAATACCAATGATAAGGTTTTACCAATGCGGTAAGGCTTTTGGTGTCTCCAAATGGATTTGAGTACTAACATATTCTCTAAAGGACCTCCCACAATGAAAAGTTTAAATATGTTAAATAATAAATAATACAAGAATATGAAAATATGTAATATCTATTTATAATAAACACCAGAGTTTCAGTCTCAGGAAATATTAAAATAACACAGATGAATAGATTCACACTGATACAGAAAAAAAGTACTTAAATAATCTCACTATATTTTCTTGACTAATCTAAGGCATTACTATTCCCTAGTCACTTACTAGAGCAAGGCAAGATGAAGTAGGTGAGTGGTCTCTCTTTGTTAGGTTCTAAAAACAGACTGCTCTGAGACTTCATTCTCATCTAGTATTAAGACATTGTTTCTGTGTATAGAATGACATCACACACAGCTGGTTATCTGACTAGTGGTTCCCATACTACCCCCTTTCCTATGTGTCAGTAATGCACATGCATAGAGCTTTGCTAAGATCTGTTGCAGCTTCTGGAATTCATAAATCCATAAAACACTTCTTCTCTTCCTACAAGAGCTAATAAACCATTCTCTGGAAAAGACATTTCATCTCTGGTTGCAATCAGAACTGTAAGACACAATCTTTATGGCCTAACTTAAGTAATTTAATTTCATACTCTTTTTCAAAGTTAGCTGGACTGAGATTAACCTCTTCTCTTCTAGTATCCTCTGTTACAATGTATTCATTTCCACAGTTACAGCAGTACAGTCTGATATACATCTATATTTATTTTTCTGTCCAGTAGAACACACTGTTGGCACATTTTTAACACAAACAACTTCACAAATACACTTTTCAACAGTAGCATCTCTACAAATCATTTGATATACAAATGACATATACTTCTTTACAAAATTCTAGCTAGCTCTGCTGGCATATGTTACACATCCACTGCCTTACTTCTCCTGGCATAGCTGGCAATACCTCACATCATCACAGGGAATTCCCCAGCCTCCTCAGGAACATATTTCTCTTTCCCAGAGGTGTTTCATTCCATTTGCAGATGACACAGTGAACTGCCCCAAGATTGCTTTACATTATGGCTTCATAGGTAATCATTAGGCTAGCTGTCCTTATAGGCCATTTTAAATCTAGCTAATTTCCTTTTAAAAGGTGACACTCAAATCCTGTATCTTGTGTCTGTGAAGTAAACACCTTAACCATTATGCTAACCCTGATTTGGCCCAGGGCACCATTCCAGCTATACCCATGGCCCAAGTAAGGAAGCAGTTTTATTCCAGAATGTTTCTGGTTCCCAGGAAGGAGGGCACCATAAAACCAATTATGGATCTTTCCCAGCTCAACATGTCTCTCAGGGTTCCTTTTTTTTGGATGTTGTCTCTTCAGAAGTTATTTCCTCTTGTTCTTCCCCAGCCTTTTTGGTCTCTCCGAATCTCAATGATGCCTATATTCATATCCCCATCCATCCCCTTTACAGAAAATGTTTACATTTCTCTGTTTCTTCTTTGCATTTTCAGTTTTCTATTTTGCCCTCCTGCCTCTCTACTGCTCCAAGGATATTCACTAAATGCCTTGCTCCAGTCATTGCTTTTTACAGGCTGAAAGGAGTTCAGATCTTTCCTTATCTGGATGATCCTTCAAGCTTCCTCTCCTGAGAATCTGCTTCAGGATCTCCAATTTACTATTTCCCTGTTGCAGAGTCTGGGGTTTACCATAAACTATCAAATATCTGCTCTGACTCCTTCTCAATGTCATGCTTTCCTTGGTTGCAGGATCCTGCCCCAAGATCCTGTCTCTTATTGCCTTTTCCAGTCTCTTCTTTGTCTGGAGTCAGTCACGGCCAGGGATTTTCTTAGGGTTCTCTGGTTTATAGCTTCCACCATTCCCCTGTTTTCTCTGGCATGTGAGAAAGCTAAAGTGGTATCCATAGCTCTCAAACTCTTAGCACAAAAAAATCAAGACAAGGCCAAACATAATGGGGGGACAAAGCCACCTAAATAAGGACAAATTTTAAATATTTCTCTTATAAACTTAGAAAGTTGCTAGAATAAAGGGTCTTGTATTACTGTGCATTTTCTAAAGGATATGAAGTCTGAAATTCAAATGCCTGTCATTATTTAATTAATTCATTCCTCACTGATTTGCCGCAAAAATCCAGAAAATCACAAATTCTATGAGGAACAGACCAAATTGGTACCTCAATTCAGTGTGGCTTTAACATCTCCATCCCCTGGACTTCCCAATCCCCTCCCTCCCTTGCCTCAAGCTCGAACTTCAGTAGTGGATTCATCAACTTTCTCTGTCCAGGGCTTCCTTTCCAAGCCCCAGCCCTGACTCAAGACCTGTTTATAGACCCTTCAGACAGAGACTGGGGGGCCTCCTTTGCTTTGGCTCTCTCAAGGTTCAGGGTCTCTGGTCTCCTCATCAGGGGTTAGACCACATCATTATAAAAGAGATGAGGGCCCTTCTTCTAGATCTTCAGGCTTTTCATTCTCTTTTTATACTGGGACCCTCACAATTTTCACAGACAATGCCACAGTGATGATGTATGTCAACAGGCAAGTGGGTACAAGGTCCTATCTTCTTTGCAGACTAATCTACAGATCAGGGATCTAGCTGTCCAGTATCAAGTGGCTCTTCAGGTAGTTTACATTACCTCAAAGTACAATCTAGTGACAGACTCTTTGAGCAGGTCCAGCACACAAGCTCACAAATGGATGCTTCACAGAGATGTGTTCCTGGACATTGTCCACTGATGGTGTACACTCCAGGTAGATCTTTTAACCTCCACGCTGAACAGACAACTTCCTTTATTCTGTTCCAGAGTCACAAGTACCTTTGCTTGGAAAATGGATACCTTGTCTTTTAATTGGAAGGCGATGCTTATGTATGCCTTCTCTATATAGCTCTCAAATTTACCAACACAATTTGCAACAAAGTAAAAATTAACTAAGGAAAAGGCCCAAAATCAGGGACACATTTAAATGTTGACACTGTTAACTCAGATATTCTCAAAATGATTTCCAATTTTAGAAAGAATGGAACAAAACTTTGAGAAACATCAGGGGTGTCCCTACAAAATAAGGACAGTTGAGACATCTGCTTCCCTCCCCTTCCTCTGCTTCAGAGAGTCTTGCACAAGATCCTACAGGAATCTCCAAAAATCTTGCTAGTGACTCCCTTTTGGCCCAGACAGCACTGGTTTTCCCTTCATTCTCACTTGGCCAGGGGCAATCACAAGTTACCTCACCATGTGGGACTTCTCACACAAGACAACGCACCTCTTAACCATGCTCACTTATCCACTATTCAACTGACACTGGGAGTGATAAGGTTTTGATTCCTTTCTGGCACTTCTTTTCTGATGATGTGCTTTGGGTCTTGCTGGAGGTCAGAAAACCCAGTACCATGGAATCATATTTGTCTGAATGGAAAAGATATTTTGCCTGGTGACTCTCAAAACCAGGATCCCTTATCTCTGCAGGTTTCTATGGTTCTCTCTTATTTGTGTGATCTGCTCCATGCTGGGTTAGCATATTCCTCAGTTAAACCACATGTCTTAGCAATCTGCTTATCTGCCCTTGGCTCCTCCTCTGGCCTCTAGAGTTTGAGATCAGGCAATTTCTTAGAGGTGTCCTTCATATCAGGCCTCCTAGGAAGGCTATTCTGCCTTCCTGGGACCAGTTTTGTTCTTAAAAAATTGACTCTGGCTCCTTTTGAGCCTGCTGCTTCAGTTTCTTTACAACATTGTACTTGGAGGACTGTTCTTATTTTTGGCCCTCACTTCAGCTAAGCGAGTGTCTGAGCTTCAGTCTCTTATGGTTGCTCCACCCTTTTTAGTTTATTTATTTTACATTTGTTTACCTGGGAGGTCCAATGGACAGAGCTGTCCGTTTTCAGTAGAGGCCCGGGAAGAAGACCTCCAGAACAATTGCTAACATATTATAACCTGTAATATGCATTGTAAATATGATTTTTTTTAAATGTTTCCTTATTTATTATCTTGTTAATTTCATTGTTCTATCTTGGAGCTTATCTCCCCGGGCCTCTACTGAAAATGGACATGTATCCAGTTAGACTAGCCTGGTCAACATATGTAAAATAAAATAAATAAATAAATAATTTCAATTATTACTGCAAGGTATGAAATGAGCTCCTGAATGTCAGAATCGTTTTGTACCTTGCAGTAGTAATTGCAATTTTGTTGGTGTCTTTAACTTTTTCTGGTTTGTGATACATAAGACATTTACAAGAGCATTGTGGTTTACACATTCACTTATAAAAATATAGCAGGTAATAACATATGATTGCATAAGATATTAACATAAGCATAGAGATTTAGACATACAATTAAAAGTATTGCAGGTAGCAACATATGATGGATAGTTATTTTAGAGAGACAGCATATTTCTCCGCACTAATCCTTCTTTTGTGCCCAAGGTGGTTAATGAGCTGTCCCTTAATCAGTCTGTTCATCTTTCTTACTTTTTTCCTTCTCTGCAGTCTGCCAGTGAGAAGGTTCTTCACACCTTGGATTTGCATAGACAGCTTGGATATTATTTAGATAAAACTAAAGTTTTTCATAAATCTGAGCAGCTTTTTATTTACTTTCATCCCAGGTTTTTGGGACTGACTGTTTCTAAGCACACCATATCTTCCTGGATTTCTAAGACCATCCCCAGGATTTACTAATCTTCCGTGTAAGATTAGATTAATGTACAATGAAGAGCCAGTCTAAGAGTATGACGGCAGTGCGCCATGCATATTAATGAGGGTGTGCTGCCTCAACTCTAAAGCTTACACGGAGCATTGATGAGTGTAGGGGGCGTGTCGAACTGCCAAGCAGTCCAAACACCCACGCCACTGCAATGAAGAAACTTGAGAAATGTTGACTTACATCAGCGAGTCCGCTCACATGTGTACATTGTAACACTACACTTCCCCCATATGTTAAACCATGTACAAATGTAAAAATTAAAAGAAATTTTTTTTTTGTTTTATTTCCGATATAGCTGCCCATATTTGCGCATGTTTGTGCGAGTTTGCCCATTGTTAAGCTACAGTTAGCAGCTTAGACACCGAAGAGGATAATAAGAAAAATATATGCAAATTAAGCAAAATAGTGATAGCGTAGTGGTTAGAGCCTTTGCACAAAGAGGAAGCATTCCCGCATCGAGTCCCACTACTGCACGTTACATTTTCTGTTGGAAATCTGTATACAAAAATATTTCCTGACATTTATGTATAAGTTTTGTAAAAAGCATTAAAATGTTAAATGTAGTAGTGAACGAATTATATACATATGAAGGTGAAATGGTTATGCATTCTGAGGCATGAGTACCTTATTTTAAGCAATATATACCTTATTTTAAGCAATATAAAGTACTGTTAAGCACATTTTACCAGTATTGAGGATATTTAAATTAAATTGCTCGTAACTGCGCACCGCGTTAACTAGCGCAATGTCTTTGTGCATAGCTGCGCACTGCGCCAACCAGCGCAACCACAACTTATTTGTGCGTAGCAATGTTGAGCAACATTGAGCAACGTCGAGTAATGTCGAGCAACATTGGGCAAAGTCGGGCAAAGTTGAGCAAAGTCGGCTAAATATGGCCACACCTCCTGTACTGTACCTTAACCAGTCAGGTCTGCCCAGTAGGAAAATAAAAAGCAGTGACAGGGCTCGAACTCAGGATACTGTGCATTATAGTCACAGTACTGAACCACTAAGCCATGACAGCATTTCATAACCATGCACTTTCAACAGACACATATCCATCAAAGGAATTTTAAACATTGCCAACATCAGCTAAGCAGGTATGCCTACAGCTGAGTTTTTTCAAAACTGGCCAATCACAAATAAGTGTGGGAAATGAGGCATATTTAAGCTACACAGGTGGGAATACTTGCTATAACTGGTTGTAGCTCCCTTCTGCAGTCAACATGGCCAGTGTTGGAGAAGGCACTCGATTTAGAGCGCAACACTGGGGCATTAAGGAGTCCAAAGTAATGGTTTGGCTCCGTGTCCACAATCATGAGGAAAGACTCCTGTGGGGCCAGTACCAGGGTACCCAATATAAAATGGAGGCCTGGAACAGTCTTGCTGGTGATCTCACCAGTGCCATTGGTGTTCCTCGGACTGGTGAGCAGGTCAGGCACCATTATTCTGACCTGAAGCGACGTAAGGAGGATCAACTGGACCAGTGGATCCAGGAATCCCATGCAATGCCTAATGCTCCAGTACTGAGTAAGTAGCCATTGTATTAAGTAGTTAAGAATTGCTATGCTTGTCTATACTATGTATAGGTATGTCTCAATATCACTGCATTTACTTCACAGCTGCAGGTGTCTGGGCTATGAATCAGCAAGCCCATGAAGATAGGCTGCAAAGGCCGCATCATCAGGAAGGTTAATAATTATTCTGCATGTACTGTTATATAAAATAAATGAGAGAGCCTTCAAAAAGTGTTTTAACCCATAAATAAAGGTGTAATAATCCTTTAATAAATGTATAATTCCTGGAGTGCATCTGTGTCATTTTCTTTGATATGTTGTTGTACTGTTGCATTCTACAAATAGTAGTGTTGTATTAAGCAGTGTTAACCCACACTTGGGTAGGCCCATATAACGTGGATGAAGGGAGTGCCAGTAGCCTTTATGCATATTTGCAGCCCTCAACTGTTGGTTCATGCCCAGCATGTACAGGTTAATCTGGCACATGAGTAGCTTGGTATTGTGTTCCCCAGAAATGTCAGTGTGCTGACAGAAATGTAGGGAGCTGTTAACATATAACTGATACTTTCACCTGAACATATCTAGATACTTATATAAAAGTAGAGCTGTCAGTGTACCATCTTTGCAGTAGTGTGTGTGAGCAACTCTCAAAATATGTAGCAGTAACATCTGCATCTTGGACAGTTTGTAAGATACAGCTCATGTATATAATGATCTAGCAAAATCCACTTGCACAATATAAGGACATTGGGTAGTGTAATAATACATGTAAGGGACATATAACTGCAGTTAATAGGAATGTAGTGAAAACTAGAAGGATATATAAGTTGTTAATTGAGCTATCTTTTTCCACCATACTGTATGTGCATAAAAAATGCAATTCCACACCTCAATCGGTATGTCTAATCTCAAAACATTTGCTGGGACATATGTCCTATTGGTTTATAAATATTTGCATTTATTTCTATGCATGTGCCCTGTTAAAATACCACAATATTGGTGGTCTGTTGCCATCAATTCAACCTGCATGCTGTTGTAATGTCCACTATTGTTCTATATATGCATGTGTTATGCTTGTTTTTCAACTGTTGAAAATCTGGTGTGTTGGGTTAATGGGAATACTTCTGCATGCTGTTATAATTAATTGGGAATGCTGTTGACTGTTACTAACCCATATCTTTATTAAACTCTCCAAAACATAGTTCATATGGGAAGGCCGGTCCCAGCGGACCCACCTGTCCCACCTCAGCTGGCCATGGCACCTGGCACGAGCCTGGGACCTCCTCCTCCATTGGTACTGTGCCACCTTCGAGTGGAAGCACTGCAGGGGATGGGGCTTGGCCCCCTGTGCAAGCATGGGTGGAGGAGGGCCACCTATCACCCTTCGAATGGTCCGGGCTGTGGTGCATAGAGAGATTGAACGTTCTATTGCAGAACGTCTATGCCAGCTTGAGGCATGAATGGCACAACTTCTGGGTCAGCCTGCCCCTCCTACACAGCCCTCTGGGCTGTGAAGCAGTGGTGACTGCCCATGGGTGGGGACCTCAGTCCCACTGTTTCCATCTGGGGGCTCATGGGCTTGCGATTTCCAAAAATCCCTCCCAGTCAAAGGTGTTCACCCACCACATGTGTCATATACCGCCCCTGTATGCATCTTGTTTGTCTTGTCTGTTTACCTCCCCAACTTACCTCCCCAAATGTACCTACTTCCCCTACCCCACATTCCACTCTCACCTGAAAAAAAAAAAGGGCAATCTGCTCCCCAAAAAAAATTGCGCCTCATACATAGCTGCTCATTTTGCATACACGTACACTGGACACATAAAATGTTATTTAAATGGCATTACAGCATACTTTGTTGTCCTCACCCCTCTCTCAGGGGTTGAAGGTTTCATATCTACCTCCAAATTTATTCCATATACACAGCTGTTGCTGTTAAAGAAATGGGCAGCTATGGACCATCCCTAAACCCGTCCTGCACATTCCAAGCTATTTTCCATACTGTCTTTCCCTCTTTGTGCCCCCTTTTCACCACTTTCCTATCTCCTCATTTTTCTTTTCTTTCAAAGAAATGAGCACGGGGGTTAGTGGGAGTACGCACGGTTAAGCAGTAGTTAGCGGGTTTGTGTGAGTTTGCGCTTGTTTGCGCTTAGCTAGGCATTGCGCAAACCTGTGCAAACCCACTTACAACTGCTTAAAGCTGCCTTAGTCACTCTGTATGTGAGGGCCCTTGTTCTGCTCAGGAGCAAAATAAAACACCTCTGTCACTCTCGAACCCCGGACCTTGTACACACTACACAACATGAAGTACCACTAAGCCACCGTAGATATACATCAAGTTGTTGCTTAAATAAATATATCATGCATCAGAATGAGTGAATGTAAAGGAAAATAGGAATACCGTACCACACAACTTGTTCTGTGGATGTTTACCAACAGTTGTTGCGGTATTACATTACATGACTGTGATAAGAGAAGCAGCCATTCTAGCAGGTAATAATGTTACACCATCCCTTTACAACCCCACACAGTATCACAGCAGGACAAACACTGGCATATCTGTTTAGGGCAGAGGCCATACCTCCCAACTGTCCCTAATTTTCAGGGATGTTCCTGATTTTGAAACAAATTTTAGCTCTGTCCCTCTGAATCCCTCTGAAAACTACTGACTTTGGCCAGAAAGGTGGTGAATTACACTTAATGAATAATGACAATAATTAAGAGTTAGACACTTCTTTTACTTCAGAAAAGGTGCATTAATTCATATGATCTGATTCTCTCAATGTCTCAACTTAATGGCACTAATATTTTAAAGGTGTCCCTGACTGTTCCTGACCTTTTCTTTACTTTTCCCTGAATCTGTTCAAATATGTACCTGAGTGGTTGAGAGGTCTAGCAGAGGCAGAAACACATAGGCATATCAGCCTTTCTGCTGTTACACACTGTACAAATAGCTTTGGAAGGAGTTTCGGAAGCATACCCTTATTTAGGAATACAACACTAAAATACAAATGGATGTAGCCATGTACTGGTAGCAACCAACTGTAAGAATGCCATTGCTCTATTGCTGAAAAGACCTGCGTGGTGCACAGACAAAAAATAACAGGCTATTCTCTGGCTATCATGTGGATAGGTCCGCAGCTGGGAGTTACGCAGATAGACTACTTGCCTTGATAAACTAACATGTACACAGCAAGTACAGCAAGATAAAATCCACACAATACTACTTACATTCTCTGTACTTCTGCAACCCTACCCAAATGTAGAATATACCTGTGTGTGCAGTCTGCCAAGAATGTAGGTAAGCATACTGACAGTACTGAAATGTGGCCAGTTTTTCTGAGCAGCTTGTGCTAATGTCAACACTAAAAAAGCACAAACTGTTTAGAACTGAGTAAATGAATATTCACAGTATAGCAGTTCACAAACAATTATTGTGCCAAAGGAATACATCTCAATAACTAGCTTTGTATGGCAGTTAATTGTAAAAGTTGAAAAGAAAGTACATCTTTCCATGTATCTTGGGGTAGAATTTTGAGGGTTGAGTACATTTCTACACTGACAAGTGAGTACTGGAAGCAGCAACATTAGGTCTGAGTACAAAATGTAAATCTCTGGCTACTCCCCTGGCTTCTGATATAATAACTATACCAACCTTCTGTCTTAAACAATGATGTCCACAGCAAACAAGGATGATCTCCATCTTGGAAAGCTGAAAGGGCCATGCCTACATGAGTTAGCAATTTATAGTACTGGGTTGCTATGACAGTGATTACTGCAATTACTACACAGCAGGCTGCATGCAATTAGCAAATGGTGGTCACTAATTGGTGCAGAGGGTATCACATGCTCATGTGCAAATTCCTACAAAACAGGCTGCAATCTCTGCCAACAAACTCAATCACTCTATTGCAGAGACTGACAGAGAGAGAGAGACAGAGAGAGGGAGAGAGAGAGAGAGAGAGAGAGACAGAGAAATATTACCAAATCATACAAAGGAAAGGTATGTGACACATATGTATTTACTGGCATGCAGTAGATGTTATTGAAGAATAGTCTACATAATGTGAACCATTCATATGTGGCAGCAGTACTTATTTATGAACAGATGTTCTGCTTAACTACTGCTATGGACAATACTGTGTGTACCTGTGGGCAGTGGGACATACCTGTGAAATGTGTAGCTCAGCATTAAATGTCAAAGATCTGATCCATGTTATCTGTGTTCTGTACAGTAGTGTGGCCAATGGCTGTTGGGGGATTAGCGCTGACATTATATAAACGTGGGTGTGACAGAACAACACATGCATGATAGTCATATTAAAGTGTAGCTTATATGTGTCACATACTGTATAGTTTTTCAGATCTCTGCTGAAGGTGTTTCCCCCCTCCCCCTATTTCTCTGTGTCTTAAATTGGTATAACTGGTTTTACATCCTGTGTGTTATCTGACCATCTCAAGGATTACTTGCATAAAGTTAGACCCTCTTAGTAAAAAAGACTGCATATCATTGCTGGAGCCTTCCTGTGTCCTGAAAGAGTGCTCTTCAAACTATCTGGAGATATACAGAGCTGAGTATATTTTTCTGGCACTTCAGAGTTGTGTACTGGTAATTGTTGTTTGACTAATTTTATATCATTGCTGGCTGACTTCAGAGTTGTGCACTGTTATTTTTGCTTCACTGTATAGTTTTTCAGATCTCTGCTGAAGGCGTTGGTTTTCCCATACCCACCCTCCATATTCTTGTGTTGTTGTTTAAATTTGGAGGTTTTTGCAGTTGCCCGCCCAAGCAGTAGATTTGATCTGGGACACTTCCCCTCAGTCCAATCTCTACCTCATTCTACTTAATAGACTCCTTCTGCATTGCTTTTAGTCATTTTTAATTTAATTGCATTTTTTAAACTGTTTGGTCTAACATTGCTACATACTCAAGTGTGCTAGCTTGCACTGCATTTGAATTGTTTTGACTGCTGTTTTAGCTACTTTTCTGTATATATAAAAAAATACCTTTCCTGTAACTAGTGTAGTCCAGATTCAGATTTGCTGTATCCAGGACTGTATGTAAGCTTCTGAGGCCCCCAAGCTTTCTGTGTTGGAAGGAAGCCTTCTAGCTTATTAGTGGGAGTGGTAAGCACTAGGTAACCTATCTACCACATAAGGAGTCATATTGGCCCAGAAATTGTAGTTATTGGACATTTGGGCAGTTTTTCCATCTCCCTCAACTTTCTGATTTAAAAGCCCACATAGGTTCATATGTTCATTGGTAGGTACTAGGCTATTGGCCCTAGGGCCTATATAAGCCTAGCCAAAGGTACCCTGGCTTTCGCCACCCAAGAAAATTATTTTCCTGTGCCACTGTCAAGCAGAGCTACAGAAGTGATCCCTAGGGTGAATTTCCTATCTCCCATCCAATCATCAAGATTTTTCTTGAAGAGTGCTAATGAGGAACTTTGTTTGATATAGATAGGTAGTTTGTTCCAGAGTATGGGAAGTCTCTGGGACAGGAATCTATCCCTCAAGAATGTTTTGTTTATTGTGGTGACAAGGTTTAGGTCCCCAGAGTGTGTAGCTCGTAGGGACTGGGATTTCTTTAAGTGGAGCATGTCTAAAAGCTCTGGGTTTGACATAGCTTTGTGTGTTAGGCAGAGATTGCCTCTGGGTAGGCGATATGCAGTGGAGTAAAGCTGCAGTTTTTTGAGACAGTCTGCATAGGGCATCTCTTTGAGGCCGGTAATCCTCTTTGTGAGGTATTTCTGTGGCCTTTCCAGTTGTTGTAGATGTCTTGTGAGGTACATACCAAAAGGGGCATTGTACTCTATAATGGGTCTAATGAGTGACAGTAGGGAACAATTACCTCTTTTTTCCTGGATGAGAAACCTTTTGTGATGAGGTGTGCCATGTAGAAGGATTTCCTGACTACTGTGGCGATATGATTATCAAAGGAGAGACTACTGTCCACATGTGTCCCAAGGTCTCTTATCACACTTTTGGTGTTAAGTAGACTACAACCTATGTGGTAGTTCATGGGTACTGAGTTTTTACCAAAAGGGATGACAATGCACTTTTTGGCTTTGAGCTTGAGGCCATGGCTTTGACACCAGGCATCTGTCTCAGTGAGGCCCTTTTGTAGGATGTCCACATCTTTTGGAGTTTTGATTATGGCTCCTAGTTTGCAGTCATCTGTGAACTTCATTAGCCAAAGACCTTCTGTGTTGGCCTGTACTTTAGAGAAGTAGATACCAAACAGGAGAGGACCCAGGACTGAACCCTGTGGTACTCCACTTGTCACTGGTCTGAAACTGGATTTGGAGTCTGCTACTTTCACAGTGTGGGTTCTGTCAGTGAGTCAGTTGGCAGCCCATCTTGTGACATAGGGATTTATACCTATTTTAGTGAGTTTATCCATAATTCCAGAGTGGGGGATGGTGTCAAAAGCCTTGGCAAGATATAGATAGGCTGTGTGAACCACCTTACCCTCATCTATGGCTTTGTTGACTGCTTCAAAGAAGTCTATCAGGTTTAGGAGACATGATCTGCCTTTTACAAACCTGAACTGGGTGGGGTCCTGAATTTGGAGATTACCAATGTCATTCTTTATAAGTTCCATGATGATACGTTCCATAGCCTTGCAGACCAGGCTTGTTAGGCTAATGGGGTGGTAGTTTCTGGGGTCTGGGGTGGCTCCCCCTTTGTGGAGTGGGATAACTGTCACTCTGCGCCATTTGATTATGGCTCCTAGTTTGTAGTCATCTGCAAACTTTACTAGCCAAAGACCTTCTGTGTTAGCCTGTACTTTAGAGAAGTAGATACCAAACAGGAGAGGACCCAGGACTGAACCCTGTGGTACTCCACTTGTCACTGGTCTGAAGTCGGATTTGGAGTCTGCTACTTTCACAGTGTGGGTTCTGTCAGTGAGCCAGTTGGCAGCCCATCTTGTGACATAGGGATTTATACCTATTTTAGTGAGTTTATCCATAATTCCAGAGTGGGGGATGGTGTCAAAAGCCTTGGCAAGATCTAGATAGGCTGTGTGAACTACCTTACCCTTGTCTACGGCTTTGGTGACTGCTTCAAAGAAGTCTAGCCGGTTTAGGAGACATGATCTGCCTTTTACAAACCCGAACTGGGTGGGATCCAGAGTTTGGAGATTACCAATGTCTTTGTTTATAAGTTCCATGATGATACGTTCCATGGCCTTGCAGACCAGGCTTGTCAGGCTAATGGGACGGTAGTTCCTGGGGTCTGTGGTGGCTCCCCCCTTGTGGAGTGGGATAACCATTGCTGTGCACCATTCAGCAGGCACAAAGCCTGAGATGAGGCTATGATTGAACATGGTGCTTAGGTGGGGTGCCAGTTTGTTCTGTAGTTTGTGTAGAATGCAGCCTTGGATGTTGTCTGGTCCCATGGATGCTGTGTTCTTGGCTTTGGAGAGTGTGGTTTTTACCTGTGCAGCCGTGATTACAGGAACTTTGCATTCTTCTGGTACAGAGATGGGCTCTTTAGGGGGTGAGAGGGGGGTAAAGTTAGCATTGAACCTATCTGCCAGGATGTTGGCAATATCAGTTGGATCTGTATATTTAGTGCCATTGTGCTGTACCTCAGAGCAGATCTGAGTGTTGCCATTGAGATTCTTGACATAGCTATAGAATGCTTTCTGGTTGTCTTTAGAATCAGTGGCAATTTTGTTTTCGTAACTAGCTTTGGAGGATTTTATCAGGGATCGCAGCTTCTTACTGAGGCTGACCAGGGAGCTCCTCCACTCATGGGATTTTACTCTTTTTTGCAAGAGTTTTTTCCTTCTGTTGTACAGTTTGTTTATGGCAGGGGACCACCAGATTGGCTTCCTTTTTTGGAGGATAGCATCTTGGTTCTGTTTGGGATAGCACGGTCCATGCACTCATGTAAGTGCTTATAAAGTGCAATTGTGTAGGATTCAGTAGTCGTAACTGTATTGTCCATCTGTATGGGTGTCATGAAGTTCACCACTTCTGTCTTAAGAAGCATGAAGTTGGCTTTGGAGAAATTTTTTATCATGGTTTCCTTAATGGGGGTGGAGGCAGGATGTGGATATCTATGTTAATTAGCTTATGATCAGATCGGACCAATGAGGTGTTGACTTCAGGTGTGGAATACCGATCACTCATATTGGTAATGACTAGATCTAGGATATTGTTGCCCCTGGTGGGGGTGTGGATAAGTTGATCCAGGGCATTGGAGTTTATGAATTCCAGAAAGCGTTGAGCAAAGGAGTTGGTACATGAGTAGTTTTCAAAGTTAATGGTGGGGTAGTTGAAATCACCCATTATTAGGGTGTTTGGTTGAACCCTAATATTTTCCAGTACATCAAGAAAAGAGGTGTGGGAATCCTGGGGCATGGTTGGTGATCTGTAGCAAGCTACAATTTGGATTGCAATTTTGCCCAGAGTTAGTTGCACTTGGATAACCTCGGCTGCATTATGCTGAGCAACTACCCTGGAGGTGTAGATATCCTTAATGAATATGGACACACCTCCACCTTTGGTGTTCCAGTCCAGGTTACATGGCCAAAAAGTGTGGTATGAATTATAACCTGGTAGTGCAGGGGTGCTCTCTGGAGCCTTGAACCAGGTCTCAGTCACTGCACAGATATCAATGTTCTCCATTTTAAGGAGTGCCTTGAGTGAGTGCATTTTGAGATTTAGACTTCTAGCATTGAGTAGCATCACCCTCAGTTTTTGCTTGCCTGTTCCTGTTATGGTGGCGAATTTGTCATTTGAACCTTGCCTAAAAAAGGCACTATAGGGGCAGCAAGAACCTTAGCCAGTATCCGGAATCCCAGGGGTGACAGGTGCAGGCCATCTCTGGCAAAGCATCATGGTCTGTCGACCATGTCATCCCAGGCAGACAGACACTGGATCCCTTTAGAATGGCACCAGAAGCTTAGCCAATTGTTGAAGTCAATAATTTTGTCCTTGTACTGCGACATCATTCTGGGTGATGATAGAATGCTACTCAGGGCTAGGGTCATACCTGCCTGGGCTACAAGATCGGAGAGCTCTTCCATGTCTCTTTTCATGTAGTCCAGGGAGGTATGTCTCAGGTCGTTCACACCAACATGGACAATGACAGAGTCATATTTGTACTTGTTGCGGAGTGACCTGAGTACGTGGGTTATGTGGCAGATCCTGGCACATGACAAGCAGCTGACAGTAACCTTCTCCTTGTTTAGCCTGGTTAGTGGGACATCAGTGTGCCTGACTATAGAGTTGCCTATGACTAGTGTGTTGGGTACGTTGTTTTGCCTTATTGGCTGTGGTTGAATGGCACACTGAGTCTGTGAGCTATGTGTCATTTGGGTTGTGTCAGTTGCTTGCATTTCTGCTTTGGAGGTATCTGTTGCTTGAGCAGATTATTATTGAGAGCCTCCGCAAATGTTTTTGTGTTTCTATGTGTGCATTTTGGTGGTGTAGATTCAGTGAGACTATGTGATGAGTATGGTGTGGTGCAAGTGTTTACCTTCTCCTCTTGACTGTCAAGTTTACCTCCAGTTTGGCTAGATAAGTGCATCTCTCACAGGTTGTAGTGTTGGGTGGTTGGGTGGTTGGGTGATTGGAGGAGAGGGTTGTCTGTGTACATGAGGCAATTTCTACATTGCCCCAAAATTCCCAGATTCATCAGATAGACAGGAGAGAACACTGGGAGCTTACCCTTGGACATGCCTGAATAAAAAAAAATATTTTCCTCTAGATAAGTGAGGAAAGTGAGTACAAGAGCTGTTTTTCTCTTAGCAAGTGAGGAAAGTAAGTACCAAAACTGTTTTCTTCTAAGTAATGAAGAAGGTTGAGTGCTGTAGTAATTAGTAGGTTATTTAGTGCTTACAAGTTCTGAACAAGTGCTGATCACAAATAAGTAAATTCAAGTGCTAAAAGTAAGAATCTGTATCTGGACTAAACTAGTTACAGGAAAGGGGGTAAACAAGTGCAAATCCACAACAAGTGCAAATCCACTTTGCAAATCCACAACAATTACAAATATGACTCTGTCATTGTCCATGTTGGTGTGTATGACCTGAGACGTACCTCCTTGGACTACATGAAAAGGGACATGGAGGAGCTGTCTGATCTTGTAGACCAGGCAGGTTTGACCCTAGCCCTGAGTAGCATCCTGCCATCACCCAGAATGATACCGCAGTACAAGGACAAAATGATTGACTTCAACAATTGGCTAAGCTTCTGGTGTCATTCTAAGGGGATCCAGCATCTGTCTGCCTGGGATGACATGATCGACAGGCCACGATGCTTTGCCAGAGATGGCCTGCACCTATCGCCCCTGGGATTCTGGAAACTGGCTAAGGCTCTAGCCACCCCTATAGTGCCTTTTTTAGGCAAGGTTCAAATGACAAATTCACCACCCTAACAGGTACAGGCAAGAAGAATCTGAGGGTATTGCTACTCAATGCTAGAAGTCTAAACCTCAAAATGCACTCTCTCAAGGCACTCCTTAAAATGGAGAACATCAACATCTGTGCAGTGACAGAGACTTGGTTCAAGGCTCCAGAGAGTACCCCTACATTACTAGGCTATAATTCATACCACACCTTTCAGCCACGTAACCTGGACCGAAACACTAAAGGCGGAGGCATGTCCATATTCATTAAAGATATCCGCACCTCCAGGCTAGTTGCTCAGCATAATACATCTGAGATTATCCAAGTGCAACTAACTCTGGGCAAAACCCCAATCCAAATTGTAGATTGCTACAGATCCCCCACCATGCCCCAGGATTCCCACTCCTCATTTCTTAATACAGTGGAAAATATTAGGGTACAACCTAACACCGTAATAATGGGCGATTTCAACTACCCTACCATAAACTGGGAAAACTACTCATGTACCAACTCTTGTGCTCAACATTTTCTGGAATTCATAAATTCCACTGCCATGGATCAGCTTATCCACACCCCCACCAGGGGCAGCAATATCCTAGACCTGGTTATTACCAACAAGGGCAACCGGTGCTCCACACCAGAGGTCAATTCCTCGTTGGTCAGATCTGACCACAAGCTAATCACCCTAGACATCCACATCCCTCCCCCACCCCCCCCCACTAGGGAAACCACAGTAAAAAAATTTCTCCAAAGCCAACTTCACGCTTCTTAAGACAGAAGTGGCAAACTTCACGACACCCATGCTGATGGACAATAGAGGTATGACTGCTGAATCCTACACAGATGCACTTTATAAGCCCTTACACAAGTGCATGGATCGTGCAATCCCCAACAGAACCAAGATGCTATCCTCCAAAAAAAGGAAGCCAATCTGGTGGTCCCCTGCCATAAACAAACTCTACAACAGAAGAAAGAAACTGTTTCAAAAAAGAGTAAAATCCCATGATTGGAGAAATTCCCTGGTCAGCCTCAGTAAGAAGTTGAGATCCCTCATAAAATCCTCCAAAGCTAGTTATGAAAACAAAATTGCCACTGACTCTAAAGACAACCACAAAGCATTCTATAGCTATGTCAAAAATCTCAATGGCAACACTCAGGTCTGCTGTGAGTTACAGCACAATGGCACTAAATATACAGAACCAACTGATATTGCCAACATCCTGGCAGATAGGTTCAGTGCTAACTTTACCCCCCTGTCATCCCCTAAAGGGCCCATCTCTATACCAGAAGAATGCAAAGTTCCTGAAATCACGGCTGCACAGGTAAAAAACACACTCTCCAAAGCCAAGAACACAGCATCCATGGGACCTGACGACATCCCAGGCTGTGTTCTACATGAACTACAGAACGAACTGGCACCCCACCTAAGTACCATGTTCAATCATAGCCTCACCTCAGGCTATGTGCCCACTGAATGGCTACACGCTCTAGGGACATAAACCTTGTCACCACAATAAACAGAACATGCCGGAGGGATAGATTCCTGTTCTAGAGACATCCCATACTCTGGAATAAACTACCTATCTATATCAAACAAAGCTCCTCATTAGCACTCTTCAAAAAAATCTTGATGATTGGATGGGAAATAGGAAATTCACCCCGGGGATCACCTCTGTGGCTCTGCTCGACAGTGGCACAGGAAAATAATTTTCTTGGGTGGCAAAGACCAGGGTACCTTTTTGGCTGGATTTATATAGGCCCCAGGGCTGATAGCCTAGTACCTACCTATGAACCTATAAGCATTGGCAACTGCTGTAGCAGTCTAGTATGCTTATCTAGCATCTGCAGCCATATATACCCCCCCCTAATGTTAGTGTGTGTTCATATGTGACACCTGTTTGTGTTGCAGCAAGGACCAACGGTTCAGCTGTGAGGTCTAGGGACTTACAACAGTGTGGACCTTGTGTGTGTATGCCACACACATACGGAAAAATATATATGTGTCATATATATTCATATCTGTATATGTGCATAGAGCAGGGGACATAGTGCAACTGTTTGTGAAGGGTACAGATATATATGTTGGTGAAGGTTAGTATGCGCATATTTGTATGTAGGTTTTAGTGTGTGAAAAAAAAGACAGCATACAGTGCTGGTATATGACATGTGGTGATTAAACACTGTGGGTGGTTTGTTCAGTTTGCAATGCTGAAGCCAGTGAGGCCTGCTAAAGCTACCTGGGCTGTGAACTCCTTCAATGCATTTATCCCAAGACTGTGCGATTTTATTACATTACTGTACACCTTACATCCTTTGTATAATAGATATTCTCACTATGAAAGGTGAAATGTATGTGTGCCTATATATATATGTATATGTACACCAATGGATGTGTATATGTGTATATATATATATATATATATATATATATATATATATATATATATAGTTATATATACTCATACACACCTACATCTACTTGTTGCAATAGATTCTCTATACTGTTGACTGACTGTGATGGTCAATATGTTTGTGAATACGTCAAAGATATGTATCTGTGGGATAGCTTAGTGGGAATCTGTTTATGTTATGGTATTATGGGTCCTTGCTTTGATCCTAGTAAAAGCTGTGTATTCTGTTGCTAGGCAGAACAAGTGCTACTGCATACAGTGTGATTAAGTCCCTTGGTTTTAACTAGCGTATGTCACTGGAGGCTAAAGCACTACATCTATGATTATTGATTGGTACTGATGTTGAATTCAAATCCTGTGTGTACTGTGGTACTACTTGAAGCTCTGGACCTGTACAGCAAAGTATGGTGTATGTCCACATTGCTTGCATCCACTGTTTTGTGTGGTCCCTGTATTCATCACAGATTACATTTCTCAAGATTAAGGTTGTGTAAGTACTGGCACACAGTACTGTATAGTACACACTGAAAGCTTATCTGGGTTGTCATACCTTTGTGTCCTGTAATTATGTCTGATGTGTGTGTGGTTATGTCTGTAACATGTCCTTTGACATATGTGTGGTAAAACATATAACTGCGTATCTAGCAACATTCATAGTGTACTACAGCAGTATGTAACCTATTTTCCCAACTGTGCACATATTATGGCTACGGGTTTGCCATTAACAAGTTGTGTGGTATAATAGTAATACATTTACTGGACCTTACACTCATTGTGATGGGTGATATATTTCTTTACACATCAGCTTGATGTATATCTGCTGTGGCTAGGTGGTGCATCGTGTTGCATCCAGTGTGCCAGGTACTCTTGTATAGTCTTATATAGTGATTTTATATTGTTGCTGTGCAGAACATGGTTCATTAGATAGAGAGTGAGCAAGGCACTTTCTAGCAGTTGTGGGGTGTGCAGTGACAAGTGGCAGTTAAAGTGTTTCACTTTCGGATAGCTAATAGGTTGCTATATATGGCAGTTCAGTGATATCTGTACTGTATAATGTTAAATGTGCCATATGACTTGCTCAGACATATTTTCATATTTATGTCTTCCAGGGATCATGGCGCATCACAGGAAACCCAGTTACAGTAGTGCTAAAGATGATATAATTACTAGCAGTATGATTCAGCACTACCGTCTCATGTTCTCACGAACCAGCCAGGACCAGCAGGAGCGTACTGCAATGTGGCAAGATGTTGTCCGCAGGGTAAATGAGGTAGGCCTGCATAACTGGACATATGAGCAGGTACTCCACCACTGAAGTGATCTTCTCAGACATGTCCATCAGCGTGCTGCTGATGTGCAGAGACAACAGCTTGCAACAGGAGGTGGTGTTAATATCCACCCCCCCCCCTCACCTCAGAGTGGAGGAGCTGCTCCTGAGCCTGTTGGCACCTGCCCAACAACAGCAGCTGACATACACCATGATGGAGGTTGGAGCCACCCAGCAAGCACACATGGAGCATGCAGGTAACATGGCATATCTGTAGACTACTGTTATCTGTATTGGTAGATCATGCATATGTGAGATGTGGAGTGTGTCGTTCAAAGATGTGGAGTCTGTTGTTGTGCAATACTGATCATTTGGAACATAATCTGTAGCCCTGTGAATGTAAACTGTTGTTGTACTGCAAGATTGCAAACACACAGTAGCACTGCCACAGTTGTGGCCACTGACAAACTGTCTCATCTCTATGTAGGTCCCTCTGGGGTGACATCAAGGCAGCGGACAGATGCTGGTGAGTGTGTTCTACATTTATTATTGTAAATAAAAAGTGCATGTCATAATTATAGGCCATGTACACATGCAGCACACCAAACCATAATGCATGCTGTGCATGTTTGGTGTAAGAGCACTCACATCTCACTAATGTGATTAGCTGCCTCAAACACATGCAATACCCAGACCATCTCAAACAAATGTGGCTCGACTGTAGTTACAATTGGATAGGCACAGTTTATACTCAACATGCACATAACATACACATCTATGTCATACCCAGAGCATTTTAACATGCTACACATAAAGGATTCCCAACCCCTCTGTAAAGACACACTCCAGTATCCAAAATCTCATCCACACATTACACATAATATACCTGAGGGGTAGTGGCCTATCATGGGGGCATTTAAACACTCTGCAACACACTACACATTCATGTCAGGGAATGCTCCTTATTGGCCTCCTTACAAACTCACGCAACAACTGGTTGTGAAATGGTGAATGTAGCCAAGGTAGTACAGTTCCAGCACAGCATGATTAGTGCTGGTTTGGGAAATATTTGTAGCCTTGAGTGACCCTATGATGCTTCATGATGATGGCCTATGGTACTATACCCCATCCAGTTATTGTAACCACAGTACAACACATAGCTTTCATTGCTCTACACCTTAATGTTCCGTGTGTGCACACATATGCACCTCTAAACAATATGCATACCAATCACCATTTGCACAACTGACACATATATGTTTTGTGATGCTATTGAGTGGCTAGGTCATATGACACACATTGGGTATGTGTAGTGTTTAAATATGCAGTTGTGTTTTAGCATGCCATATCATGGATGAGACTGGCATGTCCACAATATGATCTACACTCACCATAAGTACCATACATTGGATATGTGGCCGAATGGTATTCCATCAATTATCCATGCACCACTGATGATGTTGTGTGAATACTCATCATGCATGTGCTAAAAATGTGTCCACAATTATTTGCTAAAGATACAGATTCTGTAATCAGCATTGGATACCTATCTGACACACAGATACACATCCAGCAATGGTATGTACACCTGTGAGTTATGGTGCACAGTACATTACAGGGTTATGAATACCTGCACAGCAATGTTGTGTCCATGTATGCATTGTGTTCCAGGGGGAGGCCCATCACCTAATAACAAAACACATGCATCAAAGCCATGTATACTGTTAGTAACAAGGACTGTCTACACTTGCACTGCATGCTGTTGAGCAACGCATGTCCTGCATGCTGACATGTGTGATAATGACTGTTTTGCTTGTGATACTGTACCCCACCATCACCTGATATTGTGTATGTTCTGAGATTGATGGTGCTGTGTGTGTCTGCTTTAGGGAGAAGTGTATTTTTGTGTGTGTGCATGTGTGCATGTGTGCATGTACGCATGTGCGCATGTGTGCATGTGAGCATGTGTACATGTGCGCATGTGTGCATGTGCGCATGTGTGCATGTGCGCATGTGGTCTGAAGTCATGTTCAGGTCTTAAAGTGTGTTTTCCGTTTTCCTCTCACAGGTGCCGAAGTGGGGCTGGTTCAGTACAGCAGGGAACCTGATGGCACTGAGACAGACAGTGATGATGAGGATAGGTGTGTTGAGGCACAGGCAGGTTTGTCAGGGTCGGTTATTGGGCCAGCAATTGACAGTACACAAGTCTTCACTCCATCCATGCACACAATCATACTGCCTGTACATCCATCATCACCATTGCCCTTAGCTGAGGGACAGTGTATGGCTGGCACTGGCCAGGACAGTGTGGTATCTATGGCACATATATCCAGACACAGCAGCTATAGCCAGATTTCTGGAATGGTACCACATAGGCAGATGCCCAGGGGTTCTCGTCAGAGCACTGCTGGTCATCATGCCCCTGGCAGATGTGCCACACCTCTTTCTACCACACACATGTTCCAAGCTGTCATGGAGGCACAGATATGAATAGAGAGGTACACCAGACAGGGAATAAGGGCACAGAGGGCTCATAACACCTCTGTAAAAGACAGTATCCATGACCTAGCAGGTGCCATACATAACTATACTGAGGTGATTGATAGACATTGGGGAGAGACATTGGATGTCCTCCACAATGTCATGTCCATGTGTCAGGACAGTGTGGGATGATTGAGACATCGACGTGGATGTATGCCAGCAACATCAGCAGCTGGAGGTCGCCGTGGACTTCCAGCAAGTCACAGCCACTCCCGTAGTGCCAGTGCCAGCCACAGCAATGGTTGTCCATAGACCATCCTAGAAGACCATGTGCACGTGGCTCTGGCCAGTCCCAGCAAGGACCTAGATCCAGTTACATATGTCAACCTCTTTGGATAGTACCCAGTCTGGATTAGTACCTGATACTGTCTGTAACACCACTGCCAGGCACAGGTTTCATATCCATGGCCAGAGATGGTGATCTGTAAAGCCTGCCAGGTACAGTCTGTAGCTGTCTCACAATTCCCCGTATATGGCAGCCAAATGGTGGAACTGTGTACATGCAGACACACACACATAAACCAGAAACCTAGGGCAAACACATACCCGCACACATTACATCATCATTGGCCCATAACAGTACTCATGGCCCTCACACATACACTCACACACACATGTCGATTGTATGGCTCAGTGTAGGCCTCTGGCAAGCCAACAACACACCCTGTGCATATGATGAAACCTGTGCCACCTCCTGTCATCTGTAACATTGATGTGGGAACAGGCTAACATGGTGCTGATGCACAGTGTGACTTTAATAAAGTATAGCAATGGTTGGATGTGTAGCATGTTGTCAGCAGTAAAGTGTAATGATATCCTTGAAAGTGTAGCTGAGCAGGCATGATGCATTAAAGCTGTAATTAGCAATGTTGTATTGTTTTCACCATTGTTTATTCCAATTGTGTTTTTTTGCCCATGTGCCACTTGGCTGATGTGTGTAGTTGTGTCAGCATGCGTTATACAGTGGACAGTAAGTGTGGGGTGTGTGCAGTACAGGTTTGCAGGTGTACATTTCTGAACATGGTGGAGGTGTACTGTCTGCATGTACATACATATTGGACACATGGGCAGGGTGACATGCCCTCTATTGGCCAGTGTTAACACTCCATAGTTTCTATTGGTGGCCACTATGCATTGTACTACACACATTTTGGAACTTGAGTATGCATGTGTGTGTATGACATGGGTTAACACTGTGCTGTGGGTGATGCTGTTGTTGCTATCTGTCATTGGTTTGCATTACTAAGGTTAACACTGTCCCAGCTGCATAATCCTTTAGTAATGCACACTGTTCACCTACAGGGTTGCATGGACTGTGCTCTCACAAACACAAGAAATTCTCACTTATACAGTAAAAGTGCATTAGTCTCATGGACCCCTGCCATAAACTAAATATATAATAGAAGGTGTGAAGTTGTACCAAAAAAGAGTTGCATACCAAGAAGGGATAACCTCTCTGGTCAGTATCACTGGGAAAAGACAATCCCTCAATAAACATACAAGGCAAGCTTCAAAATACAAAATGGTAAGGATTCCAAAGACAACACTAAAGCTTTCTTTAGTGTTGTTTATAATCTACAGGGGAAATCTCAGATCGGGTCACAGTTAATGTTATGGGTCACAAAGTACACTTATCTGACTGACATTACCAGTTCCTTGTCAGACAGTTTGAATGCGGATTTCACCACCCTGTCGTTACACAAGGGCCACATTTCCAGACCTGAAGAATGTAAAACCTGATGATTCACAGACACTCTAGTTAAAACATCTGGTTACCACAATCCAAACCACAGTGGCAATGGTAGTGGACAGTGTCCCTGGCTGTGTCATACACAAGCTGACATATGAAATCACCACTCACCAAAACACTCTATCCAGATGCAGCCTCTATACAGGCTACATACTTGTGGAATGACGCACGGTAATGGTGTTCACAGTCCACAAGGGTTGAGCTACAACGTCTTCTTCTTCTTCCCCTTTCGGATGCTCCCATTAGGGGTCGCCACAGTAGATCATCTGTTTCCATTTCTTCCTGCCCTCTGCATCTTGCGCTGTCACACCATCCACCTGCATGTCTTCTCTCACCACAGCCATAAACCTCATCTTAGGCATTCCTCTTTTCCTGTTACCTGTCGGCTTCATCCTTAGCATCTATTTCACAATATACTCTACACCCCTCCTCAGCACATGTACAAACCAACTTAATCCTGCCTATCTGGCTAGGTCTACTAACCTTCAAACCTGGCCTGACCCCCTAATATACTTATTCTTAAACCTGTCCACCCTCATCACATCCAGTGCAAATGTTAACATAAATTGATTAAGGGTAGAACTACAACAGGTCCTGGAAACTCTCACCCTATAAGCCAGACAAATGTTATTTGGAAGGCTATAGAGCACAGCATTATGGAACTCATTAATAGATAAATTATGAACCTGCAAACACTGCACCATACCCACTTAGGTTCTGTAAAGGTCAGATCATGTCTCCTACACCTAGTAGACTTCAAGCCAGTTAACAAGGCTATAGGTGAGGGAGGGGAGGTCAACACAGCCAAGCTATAGCTCACCAGCAATTCATACCCATCCCACATTCTGTATTATACATAACCTCAAAAGACTGACCATAAACTATTGTTAGATGATGGCTTGACAACTGATGCACAGATGTAGGACACACAGTAACATGTGCAGCCTCCATGTACTATTCTATGCCAGTAACAAGTGGTATTCACCTGCACTCAGTCCTGGGACCACTCCTGTTTGGCATATAGCTTTCTTAGGTACAAGCAAACACAGTAGGGCTATGTCTGCCCATGTTTGATGAAAATGCATACTGTGGGCTATACTTTATTCTTCAGATGACACACACATCCTCCAAAAGGGTATCATAGAGACATATACCTGGTGTCAAACTCATGCTGTAAAGCTACAAACCAAAGAAAGCATAGTTATCCACTTTTAGAAAACAAAGTATCCCCAGAGTACCACATAGGTAGTAGCCGCCAAAATGTGGAACAGGTACTAATGTATACATAGAGCCATGTGTTTAGTCATCTCTCCTTTGATAATCACATTACCAAAAGGTTTTGGAAATCCATCTGTGGAGCACATAAGCAATAAAAGGTTTGCATGCAGATCCAAAGAGGTTGTTGCATACCTATAATGATTAGTCATCTTTGCCAGACTTTGCTTGCTTTGGAACAGGTTTCAAATACACCTCAAGCATAAACTCTCACTTACACTCTTCAGTAGAAACTGTGATGAGTGGATGTGAAACAGGAGATGTAGCCCAGGGATCACTGCAGTGGCTAAGCTTGTCACAAGCATACAGAAGTGACCTAAGCTCTGGAAAGCACCAGCACACTCTGGCAAGGATAACAGATGCATTCATGAAGAAAGCAGAGTAGCCACCTACAAAATAATTGAGGTCAAATGTATGTATATGGATTTGCCCCAGAGATACCTTACATGTGTAATGCACATACAGTTGTCATTGTGATATGTCACACACTAGAAAATTCAAAACCCACTCCACATTGAC
Organism: Protopterus annectens; assembly: GCF_019279795.1. Taxonomy (NCBI): domain Eukaryota; kingdom Metazoa; phylum Chordata; order Ceratodontiformes; family Protopteridae; genus Protopterus; species Protopterus annectens. The sequence continues at coordinate 779,647,861 of NC_056737.1, read as the reverse complement.
CAGCGGTGTCAGACAGCTGGAGCACACACACGGTCAGCAAGTGCGAGATTCAAACTCCTTCCTAACTACATTATGATCCTACAGCAGTATGTATTTATATGACACGCTATACACATTACTGCAATTTCACCTTTCCACAGGTTTATTTGTAGGATGGTGACATCGTCAGACTTGTCAAAGATGAGTATACCACTTTTAATGGGTGTGAGTATTCTCCAAAAAGGTTGCTCCTCCCCAGGGAGACACACACACACACACAGTTGGCAAGTGCAGAATTCAAACCCCTATCTAACTACATTATGATACTACAGTAGTATACATTTACACGACACACTATACACATTACTGGGACTTCACTTTTCCACAGGTATATTTGTAGGATGGTGACATCATCAGACTTGACAAAGATGAGTATACCACTTTTAAGGTGTGTGAGTAGTCTCCAAAAAGGGTGCTCTTCCCCAGGGAGACACACACACACTCACTTGGCAAGTGCAAGATTCAAACCCCTACCTAACTACATTATGATACTACAGCAGTACACATTTACACGATGCACTACACACATTACTGGGATGTCATTTTTCCACAGGTATATTTGTAGGATGGTGACATCATGAGACGACAAAGATGAGCATACCACTTTTAAGGGGTGTGAGTAGTCTGCAAAAAGGTTGCTCTTTCCCCAGGGAGAGACAGACACACACACACACACACACACACACACACACACACACACACACACACACACACACACACACACACACACACACACACTCACACACACAAAATTTGCAAGTGCGGTGTTCTTAATCCAAACTAAGTATGTCTTTACACTTCAGCAAGCAATATGGAGTTACAGGGTGCAATACAGACATTACTTGCTGACAGTTTGCACAAATGTTTTTTTCACATTTGCTAACCTCAACAGCCTTATCATACTAGGTGTATTGTGAGTGTATTGTATGCATAGGCCATGACCATATCATATACGGGTTGATGCACCACATGCTGGCACACACAGGGTCAAACCAGTGGCTAAGCTCTGTCAACCCAATACTGGACAATACTGTCAGGAGGAGTAGGGTCATACAACCACAACACCAACTGTCTCACATAGACCTACAATGTAAGCACCAACAAAACACAAACATAAATACACATTACCATACTCGGAGAATGCAAATATTAATCTGAAAAAGAGAGAGTGTCCTCCTAAGCAGACAAGCAAGCAACATGTACCTCCAAGCACATGCCAGAAAACACATAATACACCAAAGCAGTGTGCCTCATAACAGGCCCTAAGGCAAAACAACATACCCAACACACTTGTAATAAGTGACTTCATAGTCAGGTACACAGATGTTCCACTCACTCTGCTGGACAAGGGGAAGGTTGCTGTCAGTTGTCTGTCTGGTGCTATGATCCGCCACATAACACAAGCACTTAGATCACTCCAGAACAGGTACCTAGATGATGTGTTCTTTGTACATGTCAGTGTGAATGATCTGAGACATACCTCCCAGGACAATATGACAAGAGATATATATTAGCTCTATGATCATGTAGCCCAGGCTGGTATGACCCTGACCTCGAGTAGCATCTTACCTAAACCTACATGATACTGCAATATAACAGAAAGATGATAAACTTCAACAATTGGCTGAGCTTCTGGTGTCATTCAAAGAGGATCCAGTCTCTGTAGGCCTGTGATGACATGATAGACAAGCTTTGTTGCTTCACTACAGATGGTTTGCACCTGTCGCCCCTATGCTTCTGAATACTGGCCAAGGCTCTTGCTGTCCGCATATTACCTTTTTAGGCAAGGCTCAAAGGTTCATAGGTTCATAGGTAGGTACTAAGCTATCGGCCCTGGGGCCTATACAAACCCAGCCAAAAAGGTACCCTGGCTTTTGCCACCCAAGAAATTTATTTTCCTGTGCCACTGTCGAGCAGAGATACAGAAGTGATCCCCAGGGTGAATTTCCTATTTCCTATCCAATCATCAAGATTTTTCTTGAAGAGTGCTAATGAGGAGCTTTGTTTGATATAGATAGGTAGTTTATTCCGGAGTATGTGAAGACTCTGGGACAGGAATCTATCTTTCTGGCATGTTCTGTTTATTGTGGTGACAAGGTTTAGGTCCCTAGAGCGTGTAGGTTCACAGGTTCATAGGTAGGTACTAGGCTATCTGCCCAAGGGCATTTATAAGCCTAGCCAGAATGTGTTGCCTTTCGCCTCCCTTTTAAATTAGTTTCCTGTGCCTCTGTCTAGCAGGGCCACTTAAGTGATCCCAGGGGCAAATTTACAATTTCCCATCCACTCGTCAAGATTCCTCTTGAGGAGAGTCTGCGAAGGGCTCTGCCTAACATCAACTGGGATTCTATTCCAGAGTGAGGGAAGTCTCTGGGACAGGAATCTATCCCTCCAGCACGTCCTGTTTATTGCTTTGCTGAGGTATAATTCACTGGAGCTTGTGGCTCTACGAGATTTGTTTTTCTTGAGGTGGAGCATGTCCATTAATTCCGGGTTGGACATGGCCTTATACTTCAGGCATAGATCACCACTGAGCAGGTAGTAAGCAACCGAGTAGAGCTGGAGTTTCTTTAGTCGAGCTGCATAGGGCATCTCTTTGAGGCCCATGATCCTCTTGGTGAGGTACTTCTGTGGTCTTACCAGCTGTTGTACGTGCCAATTAAGGTACATACCAAATCAGGCATTGTACTCCATTATGGGCCTAATGAGTGATGAGTAGAGGGGCACAGTGACCTCTCTTGATCTAAAGGTGAACCCTTTCATGATTAGGTGGGCTACATAGAAGGAATATCTAACCACTTTGGCAATGTGATTATCAAAGGAGAGGTTACTATCTACCTGTGTCCCCAGGTCCCTAATTACATTTTCCATACCTAGTAGATTACCACCTATTTGGTAATTCATGGGCACTTTGTTTTTTCCAAAGGGGATGACTATGCATCTTTTGGCATTCAGCTTGAGGCCATGGTTTTGACACCAGGTATCTGTCTCTGCAAGACCCTTCTGGAGGATGTCTGTGTCAGCCGGAGAGTCGATTATGGCCCCCAGTTTGTAGTCATCTGTGAACTTGGTCAGCCATAGTCCTCCCGTGCTTGCCTGTACCTCAGAGAAGTATATACTGAACAGGAGGGGTCCCAGGACCGAGACCTGTGGGATGCCACTTGTGACTGGTTTAGAGTCGGACATGGCACCCGCAACTCTGACCATGTGTGTTCTATCCATGAGCCAGTTGGCCACCCATCTCGTGACATAGGGGTTAATGTTCAAGCTGGTAAGCTTGTCTATGATACCAGAGTGGGGAATGGTGTCGAAGGCCTTAGTGAGGTCCAGGTAGGCTGTGTGGACTACCTTCCCTTCATCTATGGCCTTGGTAACTGTTTCAAAGAAGTCAACTAGGTTTAGGAGGCAGGATCTGCCTTTAACAAAGCCGAATTGGGTAGGGTCCATTGTCTGGAGGTTCCCAATGTCTCTGTTTATGAGTTCCATGATAATTCTCTCCATAGTTTTGCAGACCAGGCTGGTCAGAATTATAGGGCGATAGTTCCCAGGTTCTGTTGTGGCATCACCTTTGTGGAGTGGGATGACTGTTGCTGTATACCGTTCTTTGGGTACATAGCCTGTGGTAAGGCTGAGTCTGAACAGCAAATTTAGGTGAGCGTTTAGTTCCTTTTGGAGCTCATGTAAGACGCAGCCTGGGACACCATCCGGTCCCATTGATGCTGTGTTCTTAGCTTTGGAGAGGGCTGTTTTTACCTGCATGTCCATGATGTCTGGGGCTCTGCATTCTTCTGGGATGGACATGGGCCCTTTTGGGGGTAAGGGGGGGAGTGAAGCTTGCACTAAACCTGTCCGCCAGGATGTTGGCAATGTCAGTTGGTTCAGTGTATTTTTTGCCATTTTGCAGTAGCTCAAAGCATATCTGAGAGTTGCCACCTAAATGTTTGATATAGCTAAAGAAGGCTTTGTGGTTATCTTTAGATTCATTGGCAATTGTTCTTTAGAAACTGGCCTTGGATGATTTTATCAGTGATCGTAGTTTCTTGCTAATAATGATCAGTGATGCCTTTCCTTTTTGGAATTTTGCTCTATCATGTAGTAGTTTCCTCCTTCTGTTGTATAGCTTATTTATGGCCAAGGACCACCAGACTGGTTTCCTCTTTTTTCAGGAGTGAGTCTTGGTTTACTTAGGTTCATAGGTTCATAGGTTCGTACTAGGCTATCTGCCCTAGGGCATTTATAAGCCTAGCCAGAGTGTGTGTGGCTTTCACCACCCCTTAGGATGAGAATACCACGCCCTTTTAGGGTTTAGTTTACTGTGCCTCTGTCTAGTAGTGACACAGAGATGACCCCCAGGGTAAACCTACGATCTCCCATCCACTCGTCAAGATTTCTCTTGAATAGAGTCAGTGAGGGGCTCTGCCTAACATGGACTGGGATTCTGTTCCAGAGTGTAGGGAGCCTCTGGGTTATGAATCTGTCCCTCCAGCACGTCCTATTTATTTCTGTGTTGAGGTTTAAGTCTCTTGCGCTCGTGGCTCTGATGGATTTGGATTTTCTGAGGTGGAGCATGTCCATTAATTCTGGATTGGACATGGCCTTGTACGTCAGGCACAGATCACCTCTGAGTAGGCGGTATGCGACTGAATAGTGCTGGAGTTTTTTCAGTCGGGCAGCATATGACATATGTTTAAGACCCTTTATCCTCTTAGTGAGGAACTTTTGGGGTCTTTCCAACTGCTGCAGGTGTCGGGTGAGATACATCCCAAATGGGGCATTGTACTCAATCATTGGCCTGATAAGAGAAGAGTACAGGGGCACAATGACCTCTCTTGATCTAGATGTGAAACCCTTCATGATAAGGTGGGCAATATAGAAGGTTTTCCTAACCACTTTGGCAATGTGAGTGTCAAATGAGAGGTTACTGTCAACCTGGGTCCCTAGGTCCCTGATTACCTCTTCCAGTTTAATGGATTACCACCTATGTGGTAATTTGTCGGTACCTTGTTTTTCCCAAAGGGTATGACTATACATTTTTTGGTGTTCAGCTTAAGGCCATGGCTCTGGCACCAATTATCCATTTCTATGAGGCCTCACTGAAGGATGTTTGTGTCCGCTGGAGTATCAATTATGGCGCCCAGTTTGCAGTCATCTGAACTTTGTCAGCCACAATCCTCCTATGTTTGCCTGTACCTCGGAAAAATAAATGCCGAACAAGAGGGGTCCCAGGACTGAGCCCTGTGGGACACCGCTTGTGACTGGCTTAGAGTCTGACATAGCTCCAGCAACTCTGACCCTGTGGGTTCTGTCCTTGAGCCAGTTTGCAACCCATCTTGTGACATATGGGTTTACATTTAAGCTGGTGAGTTTGTCTATGATGCCCGAGTGGGGTATTGTGTCAAAGGCTTTTGCAAGATCAACGTAGGCTGTGTGAACTGCCTTACCCTCATCAATGGCCTTAGTGACTGTTTCAAAAAAGTCAACCAAGTTCAAAAGGCAGGATCTGCCCTTGACAAAGCCAAATTGGGTAGGATCCAATGTCTGTAGGTCCCCAATGTCTGTGTTTATGAGTTCCATAATGATCCTCTCCATAGCTTTGCAGACCAGGCTCGTCAAGCTTATGGGGCGGTAATTTCCAGGGTCCGTAGAAGCACCACCTTTGTGAAGTGGGACCACTGTTGCTGTACGCCACTCTTTGGGTACGTATCCTGTAGTAAGGCTAAGATTAAACAACAGCCTTATGTGTGGGTTTAGTTCCTCTTGGAGTTCATGTAGCACACAGCCCGGGACACCATCCGATCCCATTGATGCTGTGTTTTTAGCTTTAGAGAGGGCGGCTCTCACCTGGGCATCTGAGATGTTTGGGAGGCTACACTCTGCTGGGATAGTTATTTCTCCTCTTGGGGGAGGGAGGAGAATTTGCACTGAACCTGTCTGCCAGAATGTTGGCAATGTCAGTGGGTTCAGTGTATTTTGTGTCATTTTGGACTAACTCTGAGCATATCTGGGAGTTTCCACCCAGGTTTCTAACATAGCTAAAGAAGGCCTTGTGATTGTCTTTTGTGTCTTTTGCGATTTTTCTCTCAAAGTTGGCCTTGGATGATTTTATGAGTGATCGTAGTTTTTTGCTAGTACTGATCAGAGATGCCTTCCCTTTTAGGGATTTGTCATGTAGTAGCTTCCTCCTCCTGTTGTAAAGTTTGTTTATGGCTGGGGTCCACCAGACCTGGCGCCTGCCTTTGGGGGAATGGGTCTTGGTTTTATTTGGGATTGCATGATCCATGCATTCTTGAAGGTGCCCATAGAAGGCATTTGCAAAGGATTCAGCAGTGTGGGTTGTGGTTTCCACTGGCCCAGGGGCCTTGAAGGATACCACTTCAGTCTTAAGAAGTGTGAAGTTGGCTTTTGAGAAGTTCTTCACTGTGGTCTTTTGTGCAGGGGTGGGGGATGTGGATTTCCAGTGAGATTAATTTATGGTCTGATCTTACCAAAGAGGGATATACTTCTGGTGTGGAGCATTTTGTCCCCATGCTTGTGATGATCAGGTCTAGTATATTGTCTCCTCTTGTGGGAATGGTGACCAGTTGTTCCATTGCATTTGAGTTTATGAATTCTAGGAACCTTTGGGCTAGGGTGTTGGGGCTTGAGTAATGTTCCCAGTCTATGTTTGGGTAGTTGAAGTCTCCCAAAATGATGGTATTTGGAGAGACATTCATACTCTCCAGTGTCTTCAGGAAGGCTGTGTGGGGTTCCTGAGTTTGCGAGGGTGGTCTGTAGCATGCTACAAACTGTAAGGCAGTTTTGCCTATGGTTAGTTGCACTTGGATGGTCGCCGATGCTTTGTGCATTGCCACTAACCTGGAGGTGTGGGTATCTTTGATGAATATGGATACTCCCCCTCCTTTTGTGGTTCGGTCCAAGTTTTGGGGCCGGAAAGCATGATATGAGGTAAAACCTGATAGTGCTGGGCTGCTCTCAGGAGCCTTGAACCAGGTTTCAGTCACTGCACAGACATCGATGTTCTCCATACTGAGGAGGGCTTCGAGGGCATGCATCTTGAGGTTTAGACTTCTGGCATTGAGCAGCATTACCCTTAGTTTTTTTCACTTGTGTTTTCTAGGGAGGTAGGTTTGTCATTTGAGCCTTGCCTAAAAAAGGCACTATGGGGGTGGCAAGAGCCTTGGCCAATATCCGGAAGCCCAGGGGTGACAGGTGCAAGCCATCCCTTGCGAAGCAGTGTGGCTTGTCAAGCATATCATCCCAAGCAGACAGACATTGGATCCCCTTAGAATGACACCAGTAATTAAGCCATTTGTTAAAAATGATCATTTTGTCTTTGTACTGTGGCATCATTCTTGGTGAGGGTAAGATGCTGCTCAGGGTCAGGGTCATACCGGCCTGGGCTACATAATCAGAGAGCTCCTCTATGTCTCTTTTCATGTAGTCCAGGGAGGTACATCTCAGGTCGTTCACACCGGCATGTACAATGACTGAGTCATATTTGTACTTGCTGTGGAGTGACCTGAGTGCTTGTGTTATGTGGCGGATTCTAGCTCCCGACAGGCAGCTTACTGTGACCTTTTCCTTGTTCAGTCTGGTGAGCGGGATGTCAGTGTGTCTGACTATGGAGTCACCTATTACAAGTGTGGCTCGATCCATTCATCCCTGTAGATGCTCATATAATGCACTTGTAAAGGATTCTGCAGATTGGATAGTATTATCCTGTAGCAAGGGGGCTTTGAAACTTTCCACTTTGGTCTTGAGAAGTGTGAAGTTTGCTTTTGAAAAATTTTTCACAGTGGTTTCCATGACTGGGGGTGGGGTCGGGATGTGGATGTCCAGTGTGATTACTTTATGATCTGATCTTACCAGCAAGGGGTTTACCTCTGGTGTGGAACACTGATCCCCCATGTTGGTGATGATCAGGTCCAGTATGTTGTCACATCTAGTGGACATGGTGACCAGCTGTTCCAGGGCGTTTGAGTTTATAAACTCTAGGAAGCATTGGGCAAAGGAGTTTGTACTTGAGTAATTCTCCCAGTCAGTCTTTGGGTAGTTGAAATCTCCTAATATCATTGTGTTTGGTAGGACCTTTATATTTTCCAGTGTTCTCAGGAATGCTGAGTGAGGGTCCTGAGACAAGCTAGGTGATCTGTAGCAGGCTATGATCTGATAAGCAGCTTTGCCCACTGTTAGTTGCACTTGGATGGTCTCCAAGGCCTCATGCTGTGCCACTAACCTGGAGGTGTGGGTATCCTTTATGAAAATGGATACACCCCCTCCTTTTGTATTTCTGTCCGGATTTTGGGGCCGAAGCTCGGAGAGATTGGGATTTCGTTAAGTGGAGCATGTCCAACAGCAATGGGTTTGACATAGCTTTGTATGTTAGGCAGAGATCACCTCTGAGTAGGCGATATGCGATGGAGTAAAGCTGGAGTTTTTTGAGACGGTCTGCATAGGGCATCTGTTTGAGGCCAGTAATCCTCTTTGTGAGGTATTTCTGCAGCCTTTCCAGTTGTTGCAGATGTCTTGTGAGGTACATACCAAAAGGGGCTTTGTACTCTATAATGGGTCTAATGAGTGATGAGTAGAGGGGAACAATGACCTCTTTTTTCTGGATGAAAAACCTTTTGTGATGAGGTGTGCCATGTAGAGGGATTTCCTGACTACTGTGGTGATGTGATTATCAAAGGAGAGACTACTGTCCACCTGTGTCCCAAGGTCTCTTATCACACTTTCGGTGTTAAGTATACTACCACCTATGCTGTAGTTCATGGGTACAGAGTTTTTACCAAAGGGGATGACAATGCACTTTTTGGCATTGAGCTTGAGGCCATGGCTTTGACACCAGGCATCTGTCTCAGTGAGGCCCTTTTGTAGGATGTCCACATCGTTAGTAGTTTCGATTATGGCTCCTTGTTTGCAGTCATCTGGGAACTTCATTAGCCAAAGACCTTCTGTGTTAGCCTGTACTTCAGGGAAGTAGATACCAAACAGGACAGGACCCAGAACTGAACCCTGTGGTACTCCACTTGTCACTGGTCTGAAGTCGGACTTGGAGTCTGCTACTTTCACAGTGTGGTTTCTGTCAGTGAGCCAGTTGGCAACCCATCTTGTGACATAGGGATTTATACCTAGTTTAGTGAGTTTATCTATAATTCCAGAGAGGGGGATGGTGTCGAAAGCCTTGGCAAGATCTAGATAGGATGTGTGAACCACCTTACCCTTGTCTACGACTTTGGTGACTGCTTCGAAGAAGTCTATCAGGTTTAGGAGACATGATCTGCCTTTTACAAACCCAAAATGGTTGTGGTCCAGAGTTTGGAGATAACCAATGCCTTTGTTTATAAGTTCCATGATGATATGTTCCATGGCCTTGCAGACCAGGCTCATCAGGCTAATAGGGCGCTAGTTCCCAGGGTCCGTGGTGGCTCCCCCCTTGTGTAGTGGGATAACCGTCGCTGTGCGCCATTCAGCAGGCACAAAGCCTGATGTGAGGGCATGATTGAACATGGTACTTAGGTGTGGTGCCAGTTCGTTCTGTAGTTCACGTAGAATGCAGCCTGGGATGTTATCTAGTCCCATGGATGCTGTGTTCCTGGCTTTGGAGAGTGGTTTTTACCTGTGCAGCCGTGATGACAGCAACTTTGCATTCTTCCAGTATAGAGATGGGCTCTTTCATGGGTGAGAGGGGGGTAAAGTTAGCACTGATCCTATCTGCCAGGATGTTGGCAATATCAGTTGGGTCTGTATATTTAGTGCCATTGTGCTATAACTCAGAGCACATCTGAGTGATGCCATTGTGATTCTTGACATAGCTATAGAATGCTTTGTTGTTGCCTTTAGAATCAGTGGTGATTTTGTTTTTGTAACTAGCTTTGGAGGATTTTATCAGGGATCGCAGCTTCTTACTGAGGCTGACCAGGGAGCTCCTCCACTCATGGGTTTTACCCTCTTTTGCAACAGTTTTTTCCTTCTGTTGTGCAGTTTGTTTATGGCAGGGGGACCACCAGATTGGCTTCCTTTTCTTGGAGGATAGCATCTTGGTTCTATTTGGGATAGCACGATCCATGCACTCATGTAAGTGCTTATAAAGTGCAGTTGTGTAGGATTCAGTAGTCATAGCTGTATTGTCCATCTGCATGGGTGTCCTAAAGTTCACCACTTCTGTCTTAAGAAGCATGAAGTTGGCTTTGGAGAAATTTTTTAACATGATTTCTTTAATGGGGTGTGGGGGCAGAATGTGGATGTGTAGGGTAATTAGCTTATGGTCAGATCGGACCAATGAGACATTGACTTCAGGTGTGGAACACTGGTCACTCAGGACAAACCAAACACTGTAACCAACACAAATAACCACAAAGTGAGCTAAATGCTACTCATTGCCAGAAGTCTCAGCCTCCAGATGCACACACTCGAGGCACATCTCAGTATGGAGAATATTGATATATGTGCAGTAACAGAAACCTAGTTCAAGGCTCTAGAGAGCACACCGGCACTACCAGGATACTACTCATTCCATACCTTCCAGCATCAGGACCTGGATCATAGCACATAGGGTGGGGATGTATCCATATTCATCAAAGATACCTACACCTCTCTCTACATGCTCTCTACAGGACATGTAGCCATAGAATGTTGCACAGCAAGGTTCTTCCCACTACACAGGGGTGGGGCCACAAAAGACCCTTGGCATTCATGCTCTATGAACCTGACAAGTCTGATCTGCAAGGCAATGGAGCCAATCATAATGGAAGTCAACAATAAAGACATTGGGAACCTTCACACAGTTGAGCACACCCAGTTTGGCTTTGTCAAATGCAGATCACACCTCCTGAACTGGGTGGATTTCTTTGAGACAGTTACCCAGGCTACAGATGATTGAAATGAGCTCCACACAGCCTACCTATACCTCGCTAAGGCCTTTGACACCATTCCCCAGTCAGGTATCATAGATGAACTCACCAACCTGGGCATGAATCCATACATCACAAGATGGATTGGAAACTGGCTCACAGATAGATCCCACAAATTAAGAGTTGCTGGCTACATGTCAGACTCAGGGCTCAGTCCTGGGGTCCCTTCTATTTGGTATAGACTTCTCAAAAGTACATGCCAACACAAGAGGGTTGTGGTTGACTAAGTTTGCTGGGAACTGTAAAGTGTTTGCCATAATAGATTCCACGGATGACACAGATATTCTCCAGAAGGGACTCTATGAGACAGATGTGTGGTGTCAGAATCATGGCCTCAAACTCAATGTGGAAGAATGCATAATAATCCCCTTTGGTGAAAACAAAGTACCCACAAACTACCACATATGTGTTACCCCTTAAAACTGACAAGGTAATAAGGGATCCGGGAACACAAGTAGATAGTCATCTTTCCTTTGACAACCATGTTGCCAAAGTGATTGGGAAATCCTATGTGGCCCACCTAATCAACAAAGGGTTTGCATCAGGATCAAAAGAGGTAGTGGTGGCCCTCTACTCTTAAGTCATCAGACCCATCATTGAGTACAATGCACCATTTTGGATGTACTCAACTAAGCATATCCAGCAGCTGTAGAGACAACAGAGGTACCTCACCAAGAGGATTACTGGCCTCAAATAGTTGTGTTATGCAACACAACTGGTAAAACTAAATCTGTTCTCCGTTGCATACCGCCTACTCAGAGGCACACTCTGCCTAACACACAGAGCCATGCCCAACACGTAACTGTTGAACATGCTTCATCTACTGATAACAAAATTGAGTTGCACTACACACTCCAGGGATATGAACCTCATCACAACAATGAATACAACATGCTGGTGGGATAGAGTAACATCCCAGGCACTTGCCTTACTATGGAACAAAGTCCCAATGTACATCAGACAGAGCCCCTTGCTGACACTCTTCAATAGGAACCTTGATGAGTGGATGGAAAATAGACAATTCACACCAGGCATTACATCAGCAGCCCCACTAGAAAGGGGCTTAGGGTACTAACTATTAGAACTAGGGCTTGAGAGACTACCCAATGGGGTGGTGAAAGCTGCACAACTTGCCTAGGCTAATATATGCCTTCATGAAGATAGTCTACTACATACCTATGAACCTATGTGACAGGTACATGTCTACAGATAGTAGATGTGTACTTCATTGTACAGTCATATTGTACAGCAGGCACATGGACCACGTACACTGTAATGCTTACAGATACTGGTGGCTGTTATGTACAGTGGGTGAGATGTGCACCTCATGTCTTTTGTGCCTTTGGGATGTGTGCTGGGTGGGACAGTCCTGGATGGCTCCTTGTCATGGTCACCCTCTTACACACATCCCTGCCTATCCATCTTTGGCTTATTATACTGTGTTCCCCCTACATATATATATATATATATATATATATATATATATATATATATATATATATATATATATATATATAGATAGATATATAGGTACATAAGTAGGTAATAGGCTGAAGGCATATATTAGTATGGCCAGAGTGTACAGCTATCACCACACATGGGGTTAGTTCCCTAGGCCTCTGTGTAGTAGAGCTGATGAAGTGATCCATGGTGTGACAATTCAGTTTCACATACACTCATCAAGGCTCCCTTGGAAGAGTGTCAGTTAGGGACTCAGCTTAATGTAGGTTGGGAGCCTGTTCCAAAGCAAGGGAAGTCTGTGAGTTAGTAATGTATCCCTCCAACATGTTCTATTTATTGTTGTGATGATGATATCCCTAGAACATGTGGCACAGTGAGCTTGGGTTTACTTCAGATAGCGCATGTACATCAGTTCTGCATTGGACATGGACCTGTCTGTTGGGCAGAGATTGTCTGAGTAGACAGTATGCAACAAAGTACAGATTGAGTTAAATTCAGTCTTGTTGCATGGGGCAACTATTTGAGGCCAGTAATCCTCTTGTTGAGGTACTTCAGTGGTCTTTCCAGCTGCTGAAGGTGCCTAGTCAGATTCATTACAAGTGTGCTGTGATACTCTCTGATGGGTCTGATGACTGATGAGTAGAGGGAACCTCCTTTGACCTACATGCAAAGACCTTGGCAATTTGTGGGAACACATAGCAATGTTTCCTAACCACTTTGTGAATATGTTTCTGGAAGTAGAGATGACTATCCACATGTGTCCATAGATCCCTTATTATTACCTCAATAATTAGGGTGTTGGCACCTATGTGGTATTTGCATGACTGTAGCTCGAGGCCATAATTTTGACACCACATCTGTCTGACTGAGACCCTTTTTAAGGATGTCTCTGTTTTCCCAAACATCAATTATGACAACCTTTTTGCAGTCACCCACAAACTTTGTTAAACATAGCCCTCATGTGCTTGACTGTGTTTCTGAAAAGTATACACCAGACAGGAGGGGTCCCAGGACTGAGCCATGGGAGACAGCAGTTGTTACCAGCTTGAACAGGATACCACAATTCTTACCTTGAGGGATCTATCTGTGCCCCAGTTGGCAATCCATCAGATGACATACATGTTTATGCACAGGTTGTTGCTTTTGTGGATACGACATGTGTGTGGGATGTTGGAAAATGGCTTTTCAAGGTCTATGTAGGCCGTGTGGAGCTCATTTCATTGATATATGTCCTGGGTGACTGCCTTGAAAACTGTCTAGCAAGTTTAGGAACCATGATCTGCCCATGACCAAATCAAAGTAGGTTGGGTTGGCTGTTTGTAGGCTCCCAATAGCTCTGTTTATGAGTTCCATAATGATGGACTCCATGGCCTTGCAGATCAGGCTTATTAGGCTTATAAGACAATAGTTCCCATGGCCTGTTGTGCACCAACACTTGTGGAGTGTGCCAAACGTTGCTGTAACCCATTTAACAGTTTCATATCCTGTACAGAGGGTGAGTTTCAACAGACTGTTCAGGTGCAGGGTCTGTTTGTTTTGGAGTTCACATATGACACCGCCAGGGAAACCATGTCATTCCATAGACACCATGTTTTTAGGTTTGGCTAGAGCTGTTTAACCATTGTATATGTGATTTCTGGGTTTTCACAATCTCCTGGTATGGTAATGGGCCCTTTTGTCAGTGAGAGGAGGGTAAATATGTGTGAGCCTGTCTGACAAGATGTTGGCAATGTCAGTCATGTACATGTATTCATTTACACTTTGCACTGACTCAAAACATATATGAGTTTACATTGATATTTATGACATAGCAAAAGAAAGATTCATGGTTCTCTATGGACTCTTTGGCAATATTTTTGCAAGAACACGGCTTGGATAATGTTAGGAGTGCACATTGTTTCTTGGTGATACTAATCGGAGATTTATTGATCTTCTTTGGATTTTCACTTTCTTTGAACAACTTAAGTACTTGTAGTACATAGTTTGATTATGACAGGGGTCCAATATATTGTATGGGTCTGTTTTCATATCACTGTGTGTGCAAGGCAGGATTGGTGAATAGTAACAAGTGTTTGGAGTAAGAACTGCAACTGCCAGATATGTGTGGCCCACAGCTGTACTCAGACATGGCCTAAGCTGTACTCAGACATGGCCTAAGTGTGTGAGCATGCCCAGTATGACCTTTCAGTATATTGTTGACTGACATTTACTTCATTTATTTAAGTGTGTGAGCATGCCCAGTATGACCTTTCAGTATGTTGCTGACTGAAATTTGCTAAATTTGTTTAAGTGTGTGAGCATGCCCACTATGGGCATATATACTATATGTGTGTGAAAAGTCAAGTTGTTTTTTACTTCAGGGCTCACCTTTGTGTTGTACATCAACAGGAAGCATACTGTGCCTGCAGGGCTTCCATGAGTCAATTTGCAGAGACTTATCAACATTTCTACATACAGGGGGGACAGCTATTATTTGCACATTTCTACCCAGGGGGCACACCTGATTGTTACTGTGGGTGTACATAGGATGAGGGGTACACCTGACACTTATACACATTTGCTAGGCCTGCACTGCTATGTCAGGTACTCAATTTCAGTCTGTACTGTTGCCTATCATACTGGCTTGAGGAATACCACTGTACTACAGATCTTAGCTTCCAATTACATGCATATTAGTTTGTGACTTCATAGCCTACCCAACCCACATCACACTGACTGGCCTGCTGTTATCTGTCTGCATAGGCCTGGGGGGAGGTTACTCATATGCCTCTTCAGAGGGGCATAATACAGCATTTGTTTGTGTTTGCGTTTGTCTATAATTGTCCTGCTGGCTGTGACTGTTAGGTATCTGACCCCCACAACAGGTATGTGTGAGTGACTTATGTTGTGTCTGTGCCAGTGAAATGCGGTCATGGCTTAGTGGTTCAGTACTGTGACTATAGTGCACAGTATCCTGAGTTCGAGCCCTGTCACTGCATTTTATTTTCCTGCTGGGCAGACCTGACTGGTTAAGGAACAGTAAAGCAGGTGTGAGCGTGTTTACCCGACTTTGCTCGACTTTGCCCTACTTTGCCTGACTTTGCCCAACATTGTCCAACGTTGCACTGGTTAGCGCGGTGCGCAGCTGCGCACAATTATATTTAAATATGCTCAATACTGTTAAATGTGCTAAGCAGTGCTTTATATTGCTTAAAATAGGGCACTCATGCCTCAGGTGGTGCTGCAGGGCTGCCTATGTCGGATGCACATAGTACACTCCCTATACATGTTTGAAAACAGGTAGTGTCAAGTTAGGCATCCCTTTTACTGTATGTACGAGTCAGAGAGAGGTGTCATTTCCAGGGTTCCTACTGAGTCAGTGTATGTGTTGCCTCTTTGCCAAGGCCAGGGCATACTGGGCATGCCTTCTTCTGCCTACTGGGGCAGGCTCAGGTTGTTTCTTCTCTGAGTCACGCTGTGCCTGTGCAAGCCTTGGCAATGGTGGGGGGCTGTTTGGCCCTGCCCCATGCTGTTCCTGCTGCAGCTGTTTCTGCAGGATCATATTGTGTAGCATGGCACATACTATGACAATTTGGGTACATGTGGCTGGTGAGTACTGCAAGGGTCCACCAGATGTGTCTAGGCGCCAGAACTGTGACTTGAGCATCCCAAACACACGCTCAATTATGTTTCTTGTTTGTGCGTGTGCCTCATTATGGAGTTCTTGTTTGGGTGTGTGTGCATTTCTGATGGGTGTCATCAGCCACGGCTCCAGTGCATATCCAGCATCCCCCACTAGGTGACCATGTGGGCTGTCCCCATTGGCAAATCTCTGGTACAGCTGCATCAGATGCCAGATGCGGGAATCGTGATAGCTTCCAGGGCAGCTAGCACACACATTCATTATTATGCCCTGGGCATCGCACACAACCTGGCAGTTGATGGAGGGGAAGCCCTTGCATTTGATGTAGACCCTAACCCACTCACCGGGTGGTGCTTTGATATGTATGTGCATGCAGTCTATTGCACCCACTACCTCAGGGTATTCTGCTATTTGGTGGAAAAGACGCATATTGCTGGCCAACAGGAATTGGGGAAATATACGTGGTCACCTATATGTGCTTACATGGCATCCAGGAACTGGTGCAGTACCCTGGATGCTAATGCCTGTGAAATCCCCATCATATCACCAGTTGGTCTCTGGAAGGTACCTGTAGTTAGTATTCTTAGGCCAACACATACCTTGGTATCCACTGGGATGGGTTCCCCTCTGTTGGTTTTGTGTGTGAGGCGTGGCCGGCACAGCTCAACAATTTGCTGCAGGAGGTCTCTGTCCACCCTATAGCGCTCCACTATCTCCAGCTCATGTAGCCCCTGGTAGGTTACCCTGGGTCTGTACACTCTTCTCCATCTCCTCACTGTGGGTTGCTCAGCAGCATTCACAACATCAGCACCCTCAACACCTTGCACATGTTGGTTTATGATAGCAAGAGCAGTCCCTAACATTTTGTCTGACTTAAACTTTTTAAGCTTTCCCTCTTTCTATACTGCAGTGTTGCAGAGTTCTTGGAAAAAACAGGGGAGAATGCTGTTTGCAGAGTTTAAAGTGCTGGGCTGGGCTAGTCTACATCCTGTGTAATTGGTTGATTCTGATATATTTCACCTGGCAGCTCTGCTAGTTCTCCTTGGTTAACTTCCTACTACTTCTTTTCCTTCCTTTTCCCTTTTTGTTTCTGCCCGGGGCAGCGCTGCGCAAACATGCACACATGCGCACACGAGCACACATGCTGTGTGCATGTTTGCAAGAAATTTCAGATATTTTCACAGTGTGCACCTTTGGTTTCTGGTTTTCAAATAGGACAACTGTAGACACACCTCTTGCAATCCTGAGCAACTCAGGGCAACACAAGACACTGTGCTCCATATAGCTTACAGCCTTTCTGACATACTCCCTCATGATGCCACCTATATTCTACTCTACTACTCACCTACTCCTACTCTTGGGACATGGCCCACATGCTGGGGAAAATTGGGATTCACTATCCTTATCTTCATTTGCATGGGATTGCCTACTAATGCATGGTTACATCTCTCACACTGAGCCCCCCCCTTAGCAACCAGTACTCAGTGGCCATGTTGTCTTCAACCTGCCATTCACCTGCATGGCAGGATAAGCATTTTAGTGAAAATGGCTATTTTTGGCTATTTTTAAATTATTTTCTTGTTTTTAAAGAGCCGCACGTTTGCCCAGTGCTGCGCTATGCTTAAACATCGGAGATTGGGGAAAAAAAGTTAGATTTTAATAATTTTAAACATTTATAAATGCCAATGGTCTTATATTTGGCCATTGGCATGCTTCCTCAACTGTATGCATCCTTTATTTGGAGCTGTCATAGCTCCGTTTAGCTATTTGCAGAACGGTACTCCGTTACCAACGGAGTACATTTTTGCAGATAACACTAATCTTCCACGGACAGGTTAATGTTTCCTGGATTGCAAATTAACCTCATTTGCATAGCTTTCAGCAGCAAATGAGGTAATTTGCATACCATGATGCTGTCCGTGCAAGAGTAGCTTTAGCAGCTCTCGGGCATGCCCCTGCCAGCTCTTACTGGATCGCACGGCAGACATATTGCCTGTTTGATGTCTTACTCTACTCTACAACTCCGTGCAAGCTTTCATAAATCTGGCCCAATGTATTTTAAATATATATATATATATATATATATATATATATATATATATATATATATGTAAACATTCCTTTAATGTATTATTTTTCTTACATGCAGAAATAGGTTCAGTACCTATAATACTAATAGCTCAGGATTTCCCTTTATTATTTTCCAGTTGTTTTTAATGGACCATGGAATAGATCCAACATCTATAATCATATTAACTATAAAAGGCATGTATCTGGCCCAACATGATTCCTTACTATTATTTTTATTATTAATATTTTCTAAACCTTTTAATAAGATATGTGGAAAATGACTTTTTCTATTAGTAATAACTTGTTTCTATGTATCTAATAGAAATTGTCTATAACCCCTACAAATAACTACATTTATAATATAATCTAGTTCTTTTAAGAGCATTTTATCATTTATAATAAACCTTGACACTCTAATAAACCATCCTCTGAGAATGTTATATTTGTTAAATTTAAGATTTAGATTAGAATGCACTAAGTAAATAAATATTGATAGCCATTTCTTTATGAAACAGTTGCCTATCAAAATTACATTTCCTACATCTTTGTCACTTTTATGTCTAAATATAGTACCTCATTACCCATATTTCTTAACACAAACTTTAATAAAGTATACTGACTTATCTTATCAATAAATGTCATTTCTTGTTATATGCCTTTCCAAATATAAAATAAATCTTCAATGAATGTAGGAAAATAAACAACATGCTCAAAACCAACAATAAAAGCAGCTTTTATTCCTGATGAAGTTAAGGTAAGACAGTGCTACTGTAGCACCCATCTCTACCCCTTTTACTTTTTGGAAATAGTTCTTTTTAGATATAAAAAAATATTCGAGAACAAATTCCATTATTGTAAAGCAGTTGTTAACAACCATTACATGAATGAAATTCTGTATTAATTTTGATACTATTCCAGTTTGTATATTCTACCAAAAAGACTGAAAGAATTCCACCTGTTGTAATTCAGGGATGGATGTGTAAAAATCAACCATTTCTGACCAGTAAAAATGTGGTGTCAGAGCTGATTTAAAACATCCCATAAATCCTTAACATAAGATGAAAGCTTTTTGTACTAATAGATTCAACAAACTGTCCATATAAATCAAAACAGCATCCATAATCAACAAACAAGCAGAAACTTTAGGTCTAACTGGAAGTTTTAGATGGTCCTTATGGATCTTCGATATTTCCAGTAACACCCCAGTGTTAGATTTACTTTTATTTTTAAGTGTCAACATTTATATATCCTTGCTCTAACAAAATTCAATAACTCATTCTAAATTGTGTTATAATGCTTGTGAATATCCTGTGAAGCAATTTTCTTATATTCACTGTTTTTACTAAGCAATAATTCCATTGAAGAGATGTAATCATTAGTACATGCATACAAATATTTCAAGCACGGGTATTAATGCTCTTCTAGTTTGCTAATATACCAAAACACTTGCTCCAGTAATAAGTGTCTAGTCTGTTCTTAAAAATATCTAAAGTAGTACTTGCTTTAATGTAATTTGGTAGTCTGTTCTGTGCATCAGCTATTCTGTCAGAGAACCAATTAGTACACTTCTCATTCCTACAGAATCTTCTACATAGGTTGTCTGGTGATTCTCTAGTACTTTTTGATAACCCCAAACATTCCCAGAGGTAGTTGTCGCTAATGCCCTATATACCTGAATAAGATCTCCTCTTAGATATGTGTAAGAGACACTGTATAAGTTCAGATGTTTTAGTCTTTCATAATAACTTAAATTTTCACATCTATGGATGATCTTGGTATATTTCCGATGTACTCTTTCCAGTTTACTCATGCTTGTTTTCTTACAGGGTTTCCATATTGTTATTCCATAATCAAGTTTGGGTCTAATGTAACTAACAAACAGTCAATTTATCATATTTGATTTCCTAGACTTTATAAATCTTTTTATACAACATATAGTTCTATAACCATCATTAACCAGTTAGCTGATATGATTAGAAAAACTCATAGCTGAATCTACCCATATACCCTGGTCCTTAAATGAGTCTACAGTTTCAATCACTGTGTGCTGTATTAAATATTCACCTTTCAATTTATATATCCCAAATATCATATACTTAGTTTTTTGATGTATTTATCAGCATATTATTCTCCTGTACCCAAATGGTCAATTTAGTGAAGTTATTTTGCAGACATGCCTTATTCTGTAACACATGTAATCAGTTTACGCAATTTAAGGTCATCTGCATATAGACTATAGAGGGTTCCTATCAAAAGACCAAAGATGCATTTTGTCGAATGCGTCTTGGTCGAACTTTAAATGTCGAAAACGCAAAATGACGAAGCAGCATATAAGCAATTTTTTTCCCTGGGAAAGAAGTCGCTTGGCCGCTTCCATCACTTTGCCATTTTTGACACTGTAGTGTGATCTCAGAGTTGGTATATTTAAGTAGGAGGGTGTAGGGGTGAAGCCCCCCCACTTTATGTAATGTTTGAATGTTTTTTTTTTTTTGGGGAACAGTGATTTTTTTTTCCCTGGGGAAAAAAAATTGCTGTTCTGGTAGTTCGATGTGTTGTGAATTCAAACTTATGAGTTCGATATAATAACGTTTGATCATTTGATCGTTCATTGTTATAATATAGATTCAACTGTAGAACACCTCAGCTGAAAAAGTTAGGTCTGAACAATACAATCTAAACAAATAAAGGCCTAGGACAAAGCCCTGTAGGACACTGACTGTAACCAAAGATTTTACCTGTCCAATTGTTGAATGATACTTGCCATATTCTATTTGTAAGCCATGCAGCTATCCATTTTATCAAGCATACATCAGTACCAAGTTGTACTAATTTATTGATCAGTGTTTTGTGTATGACCATATCAAATGCTGAAGTTAAATCTATATAAATTACATCAAAACACAATGTTCATTCATAGCTGGTATTATGTTGTTATAGAACATCATGCTACAGATGGGAATTGATCTATTTTCAACATATGCATGCTGATATATGGTTTCAAGTCCCAACCTATTCAGTTCTGACAATAACTTATCCAATATTACCTTCACCATTATTTTTCCACAACATGAAAGTAGACTTAAGGGTCTATATGACTCTGGGTTTGTCCTACTCCACTTTCCCTTAAAGATAGGTTTACTAATCGCATGTCTCCAATGTTGAGGAATCTCCCCATATTTACATGACCTAGTGAATAATAAGTATAATGGTACCATAAGTTCTTGGTGAAGTGTTCTCAGGTCATTGTTACTAATTCTGTCTCCTCCCTGTGCTTTGTTTGAATCCAGTTAGTACAGTACTTTTTTCAATATAATCTAATCTGATTCTAGTATCTAGGGTTACCTGGATGTCACTAGGACAACTTATCACTCCTTTTGTGGAGCCAAACTGTTTTGCATAATATTTTGTAAATGCATCTATAATCTGTTGTGTCTGCGAATAAATTTTAGAATCTTTACACAGTTTATCAATTTGTGTCTTTACTCCTTCCACATCTTATGTATCTATAAAAAGGTTTCATATTATGCTAAATATCTTTGTATAAATTTTCTTCAATTTTTTCTTGATTTTGTCTCACACTATGCTTAATCTGTTTGCCCAGCTTGTTTATTTTAGTTTTCAAAGTTGTAGTTCAACCTCTCTTCTGTTTCTTATATTTTTTGTCTCTTGCCTTAATCAGATATATTGTTGTTATGAAAATATATCCCCTAATGTTGTATGCCTAGATCCTGATGTTAAACATTTTTTTGATTTTTTGCACTCAATTTCTCTTTCATAACTTTCCACATTCCATCTGCAGTTTTTCCACTGAACATCTCACTCCAGTTAGTTTTACATAGTGACTGTTTTGCTTCCATATAATCTGTAATTAACTTTCTGTGCATTGGTTTGGATTTCAGTTTGGCAGAATTATCTAGCAACAAATTAACCTTTATAACCCCATGATCAATGGTGGTAAAACTTGACTTGAAGTAACAGTAATTCCTTTAGAAATACAGTGCTTGAAGTAACAGTGATTCCTTTAGAAACATAATGTCTAGTATATTCCGTCCTCTGGTAGGTTTTTTTACATTCTGAAGCAATTGGTTTTCCTGAATATACATTGTGAATAATTTCCTTACTAATGTTGTTGAATCAATATTATTCCAGTCAGTTTCTGTTAAACTGAAGTCCCCAGCTAATGTTATTCTTTCCTCATGTGTTTCATGCAAGAAATGTATGAATTCCTCTAGGTCATCTGCACTTGACTTAGGTGGTCTATATACTCCAACAATTGTTACATGTTCCAGATTTGTCTTTATTGTCACAGTTACACAGTCTGTAGTATTGATGTTATCACTGAACATGTAATAATCACAGGTCTCATAATTATCTTTAACCCCTATCATTAATACCTTCACCTGATTTTTTGTTAGAATGTCTGTTACAGTAAAAACAGTTATACCCTGAGAGAACTGGTTTTCAGTCATTGTTCTTTAACCATGTTTCACAATCAATAACAGCATCAGTCTTGTGGGAACATAGCAACATTTTCAATAACAAACCTTTATTATTAATGCTCCTAGCATTAACAGCCATCAGAGATGCATCAAATGTTGCTGTCTTTGAACTGTTACATTTTTTGACCTGGCAAAAATCTTGCCTAGTGTTTGTCAAACATTGTAAAATATCTGCTGCAAAAATTCTCTTCCCTGATCTTGACAAATGCATGCCATCCTGTCTGAACACTTGTGTGCCCAAAACTAGGCTTTGATGCTCTAGACATTTTCATTTTGTAATACAGGACATTTTTCCATGTAGGTGTTTACCCCCAAATATCTTTTCATTCACAGTAACCTGACTATCATTTCTATAGGTGATTTGTGAAAAATATGTCCTATCACCAGTACAAGCTATATTATCTAAGAGGGCTGCCAGTTCCCTAGTAACAGTCAAAGAATCCTTGCGGATGACATCACATGTACCAACATGAATAAAAATGGATCCATAGTTCTCTACATTAAGGCGTTCCAAGGCTTGTCTGACATATTCTATTTTTGCTCCTGGAAAGCATAACACTATTCAATGTTCATTATCTTCTCTGCAAATATAAGTATCAGTTCCTCTAATAATTGAATCACCGATTACAAGAATATTTTTGCTCTCCAAATCTGAAGAATCTTCAGCTTCTGATACAATAATATCAATTGTTACGAAAGATAGATCTTCATCACCATTAGTCTTATTAATCCCACTGTTTTCATTGCGTATTAAATTCTTATCCAGCTGATATTGTAAATCCACAGCTTGAGCCATGTAGTCAACCTCTGTCTTCCTCTTCTTTTTTCTTACAATAATGTTCTTCAATCCTCCCATGTTCAATTTTGATTTCTTCCCTTTCATGAACTACCCCTTGTCTGTTTTTTCTACCTTCGCTTTGGAAAAATGATGCCATTTTCTGTAGACTGAAAGTTTTCAGATAGAAAAATATTATCAGTCCCTGTAACCTGTGTCTTACATAATAAATCAGTATTCTTTTTAGTATGCATTGTCTTTCCTTTACAGTCACTAATCAGTTTCTTTTTCTTCCATGTTATTTGCTGTGAACTTCCTCCTTTTTTTCTTTTTTTGTTTCCTTCTAAACAAACCGGATCCTCAGATTGCTGAATACTTGCATCCAGAATTCCAAAGCTGTCAGGGGCATCGTCTTGTTTCACAGGGGTTGAGTGATCTTTGTAAACAATAGATGCATCATTTCCTAAATGTGTTCTATTTGTTCTTTGCCTAACATTATTTAGTTCATCAGTCCAGTCATTACTATATGAAAAACAGTTCTCCAAGCCATGCCAATTTTACAAGTGCAATCATCATCATTAAGTCTAGATTTACTTCTGACAATGGTAAGCAAATCATCCAATCTTTAACACGAGGAACACAGATCACCAGTGTTATTAGCTGTTACCTTTAAATATGCATAGCATTTATTATACTGTACAAGATATTTGTGCATTAGCAATTCATTAATTGCATACTAATTTAAGGAATCCATGTTCAGCTTCAAATGAATAAAATATTGTAAATGAAAAGAATAATCAAAATCAGTAACCACAGAATTCAAAGAGAGCTTAAATCAACTTCTATGATAAAAAAAAAATCACAAGAACAATATACAACTAAATACAAAAGTCAGCACAGTAAAGTTGTTCTTATAATACAAGTTTTGCAAGCCAGACAAAAGTTGTAATTCCTTTACATCGCATGTGGCAGCTTCTGCTCACTATATCTCATAGTCACACTTCTTTTTAACAGTAAAGATCAATAAATCACAAACCGAGGTAGGATTGTTTAGATATGCTCAGGATTTTCCTCTCTGCAGTCTGTGTGAATTTACAGCTGTTTAGGCCCCTTTGGGTGGCTAGAGCTTGCCTGTCTAAAACCTATCCCTTTTTAACAACCAACAGTGAAACTAAAAGTAAAACAAAATATGAATCAAAGTTAATCTTGTTAATAAGCTAGCTCTTACTATCTACAAGCAGTGAAAAGCAGTAATAACTAATAAAATATAAATTCAAATAAAACATCTCTTATCAGTCTGCAACAAAGTAAATCACAAACCAAAGTAGGATTGTTTAGATATGCTCAGCACATATTGTGTACATAATCGCCCCATCCCCTTTTTCATAAAGTGTAAATTGCTGATATTCTTTAGTTGTCCTAAAGCTTTCCTTTCTTCCACAGTTAAGTTATAATACTTAAAACTTTGCTTAGCATTCAAATCTAAATACATTTTCATGTCACAAGTATCTAAAAAACTCTTGCATCACTGGAATAAGGGGGGCTGCTAAAAGTAAATGGTTTAGACAAAACTTTGTCCTTTAAATTACAGTTATACAATAAACACGCAATACTTAATTTGCATGCATATAGTTTAGTTCTTTTAATGTATGTGCTAGAAGAGAATAGAATAAATAATACAGATGTTACAGAAGATATAGATGTCATTCAGCCAATGGACTGGACATAGCATATACATGTACAGAGGGACGTTTTAGCTTTGAAGAGAATAGAAATTCTAGACTAAGAGCTGTAACAGAAGAGCTAATAACATGAGAAGGGGATATTAGAATGTATAGTAGAGAATGGATAGGGCAGATGGGGAAGTAGTAGGTATGGGTTTATAATGTTGGAGAGGCTAGGAGATTAAGCAGCTAAGGTATTCTGGGATGAATGTAGTAGTACAACCAAGACAGTTAGGTGACATGGATCATGTGCATTTATATTGCTCCTTTAGGTATTGTTTAAACAGAGTCTGAACCTGTTTGCACAATGCATATTAGGGATTGCCCAGGGGTATGTTGAGACCTGATACTATAGGCAGATTGTCTCTCCACACTTGAATGTTCTCTTCTTTCAATATATTGTATAACCTGGATGGAATTATTTATTTATTTGAAATGTGATTACTTGGGTATAGCACTGATCACAAGAGTTCAATTTTAGTTTCAGCCAGGGAATGCAAAGGATTCATGCATTTAATTAGAGCAAGACTATAATGAAAGTGCACATCTGTATAATATCAAGAGTATAATGACAGTGCACATCTGTATAATACCAAGAGCATAATGAAAGTGCACATCTGTATAATACCAAGAGTATAATGAAAGTGCACATCTGTATAATACCAAGAGTATAATGAAAGTGCACATCTGTATAATACCAACTAACAGAAAGGTAAAGAGTACAAGTGAAATGTACACTATTTATAATAGATCAAGATAAATTATTATTATACTACCAGTTAAAGAAGAGGAAAGATTTTCCTCCAAACTTTGTGTCCAAAACAGCATCTTTTTTGCTAGAATGAATCAGACGTTTATTTTTACTTACATTAATTGACCTATGTTTGACTTTAGACTCATTTAATACCTTCTTGGAATGAGGAGGTACAGAATCTTAAACAAACAAAATAACAGTCAGACCACCAAGGCTGATGACATATAATCCAAAGTGAGCAACAGTAGTATTCATTTAAAAAACAATTTTAATGCCACAAAATAAGCACTTTCACAAGATATGCTTCTTCAGATCCTACAAAGACAAACTGAAAAACTGATATTTAAAATACAAGAAACCAATCAAAAAACTCAAACGATTAATGATGTAATGGATGACCCTTCAATGCAGGCTTTAAAGGTATAGTAAAATTTAATCCAGGAATTCTATGTGTCTGCAGTGTTGCTATCCATTTCATTTCTAAACATTCAGTTTTGTTGACAACATCTCCTCCCCTTAAATTATCCTTTAAAATCTCTAGGACAGTAAACTTAAAAGTGTGCCCATTATTACTACTAATATGCTTATAGTGAACAATAAGGTTGTTCATCCTCCTACTATCCCCTAAATACTGTAAAACCCTTTCTTTTAACTTCTTATTCATCGTGCCTACATAGAATGAATCACATTCTATGCAACTGGCTAAGTCAACTAAATTAGTGGACTTAGAATCAGCATATAAATTAAACATGTAGCTTTTATTTGTAGTTGGATGAACAAAAGTATTAGCACAAGACATGTGACTACAAGCTTTACATGATTAACAGAGAAACGTACCCATCCTAGCTATTCTATAGCCCCCCTTCCTAAAAGGTTTGTAACAAAGTTGTTTCTAAGTCATAGATTATTTCTATAAATAAAATTGGGTGTGTCCTCTACTATTGCTTGTATCTTCTCATCCAGTCACAAGATTGACCAATTCTGCCTTATAACCTCACAAACTGTATATTGCTACTGTATTTTAATGAAAAACTACATCTGGGTCTATTAGTGGTATATCTCTGAGCAGTCGACCCATCCCTATGTAAGTAGGGTCTACCTGCAGAGTTCCTCAAGTCAACTGCTTCTTTTAATTTATTATTCACATCAATCAGCCTATACCCCCTATTTACAAAGTGACTAGCTAGCACGTTATTCGTTTGCTCATAATCATGATCTCTAGTATGCATGTAAAAACTGTCCTTTTAAAACATTCTTAAATATTTTATTTGGATGCATACTATGTCTAGAAAGAAGACTATTTTTCCTACATTCTTTTCTAAACATTAACATGCCAATGCATCCATCTTCCCTACGCACTAAAGTAGTGTCCAGGAAATCAATACATTCAGTGGAGAAATTCATTGCAAACCTAAAACATGAACTACTTCCTTCTAAATAGTTCACAAAATCACATAAAACCTGCTGTGTGCCATCCCATAAAATAATAATGTCATCAACAAAATGCTTTTAGTATATGAGATGATCCCTAAAAGCAAGTTCAGAGAAAACATTAGCCTCCCAGTCAGCTAACACCAATTTATAACTGTTCGCCCATGGCAACACCCTGCTTCTGTAAATAAAAATTGCCAGCAAATATAAAAACATTATGGTGCAAAATCAAATCCAGTAAAATACAAATTAATTCAATTTGTTCATATGACAAATTACTAAAGCCATTAAAAAAAAGAATGTATAGAATCAATTCCAAAATTATTCGGTATTATGGTAAATAAAGTATTACTATCCAATGTGACAAATATAAAATTCATATGAATATCATCTAAACCTTGCATACATTCCCCAAAAGTCTGAAGGAATTCTTTTGTGTCTCTTATTACAGATGGAGCCTTCTTCAAATACAATTTCAGTTGTTGTTCAACAAAAATGGACAACAATTCAGTGACCCACCCCTGCCCTGCTACAATGGGTCGTAGAGATAGATTGACCGTTCTTTTATGTATTTTAGGAAGGCCATGCAAGGGGGGAGAGTCAATAGATGTTCAACTAATAAAAATCCATAAAGTTCCTTTGTTAACATATTTGTCAATAGCAAATCATATAAGGAAGCATGAATCTTGTATATGGTGATCAACATCAAACTTAGCTATAGGCATATATGTATTACAATCACCTACAAGCTCCATCATACCCTTCAAATAACAATTCATGTCCATGACAACAATTGCTCTGCCTTTATCAGCGGGGCGTTTAGAAATTTCAGTATTCAAAATAAATTGCTTAAGTGCTGCATGTTCTTCAGTAAAATTGTGAAAAGTCCTGGTGGAAGGTTTCTCTAACATTGCATTTAGGTAATTCTCACAAACTTTAACAAAAACCTCAACAGTCAAGGGAAGTTGCAGGTTAAATAAACTAGGTTTCTTTAATCCTACTGCTGGTCACTGCTCATTATTGTGAAATAAAACCTTCAATGTCCCTTCCCTAACAAACTTCCATAAATCAATTAAAACCTCACTAACCTTGGAGGGTTTAGCAGGAATAAAGGATAAGCTATAGTTCAATACCTTATATTGTACATCCATCAAATCCACTGATGAAACATTAACTAATGTCTCACTTGTTTCTGCCACACTTCTGTCTCCTGTTGTTCCGCTGAGAATCTCCACTGTTTGCATCCTTGACTGAGTGAATGTGTAGGCAATGGGTTGATTGACAACCTCAGAGGAGCTGGTAGTTTTGAAAGGGCCATAGGAAAAAATTGAAGCTCCAGAACCAGGATTCTTTGGCCTAGCTCCTCCCTTTTCAAACTGGGAAGTTAGTTTTTTAGATGATAAAGACAATGACTCAACTGCCATATTAGTCAGAGTAACACCACCCTCCATATGTAAATCAGTGACATCACAGGAGGTAGATGCAAAAGCCAGTCCTTCATTGGTTAAATGATCATCATTGGACAATGCCTCATTTCCAGTTGTTATATTACTGCTCATTCCTCTAGTCATATTATGTGGCCACACAAAAATATGGCCATTCTTAAAATCATTGAAGTCTCGCTCAAACCTTTTGCTTTTAATTAAAGATAGACGCTCATCATAGGCTGTTATATTGATGTATACAGTCTCAATTTTATCCACAAAGACTTCTACATTGTGAATAAAGAGTTTCCTATATTTTAACTGCCTTCTTATAGAGTTCTTTTTCTGTCGGTATTAAGAACTCATTGAGTAGCCATAAATAACTGAAGCTTAGCTCTAAATTCAGATTTTGCCATTTGTGCAATAATTCAGGGTATACCTCTCCATAGGTGGGCATACGCAAATCACGTAGTGCCAGATATACTAAACCATAATGCAAACAAGCTTCAAAATGCAAGCGCTGCCATTGTGCCCTTTTGAGCTTATACATTGTGTTCTCAAAGTCTTTCAATAAGTTGCTAAAAGTCCCCATACCAACAACATTTTCTTGTACAGGAATCGAATCATTCAAGTCCAAATTAAGAAGAGGGTTGCTCTCCATATGTATCAAATGTTCAAAACTCCCTTGTTGTGGAAGTTTATCCAAGATTCGATATTCCAATTCAATGTTGTTTCCCACAGCCATGGGTCGCAGTATTACCAAGGAAGTACACATAATCAAAAGTAAAATAATATTAGCAAGTAAAGGTCGGTCTGTAACAGAGGAAACCACAAACATGTAAAATAACAGTCCGTCCACCAAGGCTGATGGCATATAATCCAAAACGAGCAACAGTAGTATATGTTTCAAAAACAATTTTAATGCAACAGGATAAGTACAGAATCTTCTAATGGTAGAGCCTCTCACGCTTTGAGCTATAACCTTCAACCAATGAATCAACATTCATATCTTCTCTATGATCTAAGTTTATTTTCTTATACTTAACATTAGTTACATCAATAGCAACTTTTATAACAAAAGACTTGGAAACATTTTTCCCAGTAACTGAGATTGTACTATCATATCTTTCTGCTACACAGTTACTTTTTATAGTTTGAAACATTAGAACAGATGTGTTAACACAGGAACACTGTACTCCCTTTATTACAACATGTTCTAAGTCATCCACATACATCCCTGAAGAAAGCCAATGAGCTATACACCAAAATTTTAGAATCAACAAAATACTTCCTAGATTGTTCACATTGTCTCATTTGAAATAACACTTAATGAACTAATTGGAATATCTTTTTTAAATTTGCCAATGTGGTATAACATTCTTCTTTTCCTTCACTCCATTACAATTCTTAACTTTCTTTTTCATCTTAACTGAAGTTTTAACTGATTTAAAAAGTAAACTTTCTCAACTTGCTTTCAACCTTGATTCTTATTTAACTTCCAAA
The DNA here is from genome assembly GCF_019279795.1 of Protopterus annectens. NCBI lineage: Eukaryota > Metazoa > Chordata > Ceratodontiformes > Protopteridae > Protopterus > Protopterus annectens. The sequence continues at coordinate 779,617,649 of NC_056737.1, read as the reverse complement.
TTATCAGCCTTTCCTGCCTTGCTTCCATCCTTACTCTCATTATTAATTACGTATGTGCTCTGACTGTCATTTTTAACATATTCATAAACTGACTTTAATCTTAATCAGTTACTGCATGAACAGTCAGTTTGAGGATCAAACAATTTAGTATTTAAAATTAATCTTAAATCTTCCACGTTTAGCTATTACACTTTTTAGCAATACCCCACAAGTTATATATTTACCTCCAAAATGTCAGATTAAATTCATATGTTTGTGAAGATTTAATTAACGAATCCATAAAAAAATCAGTTGCAAACTCTCATACTTTAAAAAACTAACAAATAACTAAGTTATTATTATCTTATAACTACTTAAATGGCACAATTTTCAAGTACCACCAAACAGTAGAATACAGCTACCACAAAAGAGCAGAACAGTTGTAGTTTAGCACACAGACCCAGATAGGAAGAGACATCCTCTATCAAACAGCATGTACTTTCAGTGTTGTCGAGCTAAATAAAATAACAAAAACTTTATTCACCTGTGTCTTTAAAAGGACATGCAGGGAAGATTTCACAGCACACCAAGCACCACCAAACCACAGAATATAGTGTCTGCTCAAGAGCAGAGCAGTTATAATTTTGCACACAGTCTCAGATAGGAATATGCCCACATTAAACAGCACCTACTTTCAGTGCTGTAGAGCTAAATGAAAATGTTTTTCATCTGTGTTCTCACAAACAAACATTATATAACCAACATTTGAACTCTATGTAGTAAATCTAATAATTATTTAAAAGTTCAATTATCTTTCATTTAGGTACAGGTATTAAGCTAATTATACATATAAGTTTGAAACAGTTGGATATGCATTCAGAATAGTCACACTTCAAGAGAGACCTTGTTGATTGTAAAAATTATTGTGAGCAGAGTGGACAGTTTTTTTAGCTATTTAATGGGTTGCTTAGTAGTTTACTGATTTTTCTCTTCAATTGGCAAGTGATTGCAGGTGGAGGGTCCCAGTCTAGAGAGGGCTTTTTGCCTGTCATAGTTTTAAATAGAGGATGGAATAGGCTAAGACCACTGCTCTGGGTGCCACATTTAAGTGGTGGTCAGTAACTTTCGTTCATTGTCTTGAAGATAAAAATACATAGGAGAAGTGTAGTCCTTTTGGGCACAGATAACCAATCTGTGTTTTCAAGCAGCTTGTAGAGGTATGTAATTAGGTCTGCTAAAAAGATGAATCTGCCAAGCTTGTTCTGTGCCACTTGAATTATATTGGTATTCACACATGACTGCAGCACCAGGAAAGGGAGACCATACTACAGTTTGGGTAATTTAGTATTTTTTGTTATAAATAATCTCCAGCTGTGGGTGACAGAAGGTGGCTGATTTTACAGGAAAGTTCTTTCTGGGTTAGGACTTTAGTAGTGATAATATGTCTATGTGCTATAAAGGAGAGGGAAGGTTCGAGTATAAGACCTAGGTATTACTGTTTTGTGATATTAGGAATGGTATTCCCTTTGTGGTCTAATATCAGTAAATGTGGAATAGTAGAAATGTTCCCTTCTGTAGAGAAGATCATTACATTGTCTTTATTAGGGTTGTTTACTAGTTTGATAGAGGAGGACAGTTACAGTGTTGGTCAAGATTACCTTGCAATTTGTTTTGTAGGTCTGCATGGTTTTGCTGGATTGAAATCTACATACATCACTAAGTTATGAAATGATATCTCAAGCAGGAGATCATTAACAGAGAGAGAAAGTGGGCCTAATACAGATTCCAGTGGTACTCCTGTGTTACGAATACCAAAAGAGAATGTGGAGTTACTGCATTAAACCGGAGAATTTGGTCCTTAAGATAGCTTTGAAAACATAGAATTGTGCTCTTGATGAAGTTGAGTCTTTTAAGGTTTCTTTTAATTTTAAATAAACTACTAAAACTGCTAAACAAATATAACAAAAACACAAAGATCAGTGAATGTTGATGATGATTGTTTGATTGGAAGGGTTATTTAAATGTGTTTTTTTTAAATATTTTTTATACCCTCAAAAGGCTTTGTGCCGAGGCACTAGAGGTTTGAGAAAATAAATTCGACATTCACTGGTCTTTGTGGTTTTGTTATATTCTTTTAATTTTAAGTTTGTACAAGGGTAGCCCCTGAGATCCATATGGTAGTAAACTGACTTTCTCAGAATCACAGAGTAGAGAGGTGATTTCAGAATAATAATTAGCAGCTTAAAACTATGTCCTTTTATGCAGAACTGCAGTTCAGAGTGTTGATCAATGCAATTTAATGATTTTGTAGAAGTAAGATAAAAGGATATATAGTAGAAGGTGAGGTGCTCTAAAATATCAGAAAGAGAAAGAAGACAGAAGGAAAAAGCCCATTAACCTTAATTAATCATAATGAGCAATGACTTCTGCAGCAGAGGTACAGCAGCAGTTAAAGATAATAACTGTCAGTCACGGAAATGAATCAGCAAAGACTTGGGGAAAATATTACACTTGATAAGAAAGCCATGATAGAATCTGAATATGGCACAGCATATTGAAGTATCTATATATGATGAAAAACAGAGAGAAACAGAGTAGAAAAGCAGTATTTTGGACACCATGGCAACAGCAGCACATAAATATGCCCGCCAGTTGCCCTATTGTTGATTATACCATAGTCAAAATGTTTCTTACTCATTCAAGTGTGAGCACTCAAATGATCTTACACGTGGCACTAGTACATTTTAATTAAATCTATTATAAAAGCTGTCTGAACAGTTTATTTGAAGTTGAATTCTTCTAGCTATGAGATATGCAATTCTTCTGAAGAAAAACAGGAGGGAATGAGTCAGGCTAAAATTTATGTGAACCCTCAGCTGTGGTTACTGATATACAAGATTATGTTTCTGGAAACCAGCATTTAATTACAAGATTACTGCATAATTTCTCTCTCATCTAAAACTGGATGTAATATTAAAACAGAATTGCAGGTATTACTCATTTTCTGGATCTAGAGTGGTTTGTTACTGTAGATGAAATAGTATAATGATTACATCAGTCTTTTTTAACTATTGATAATCTTATATCTTGTGTAGTGCAAGCAGGTGAATTGCATTATAATTCTGTGTTGCTTTTAATATAGAGTACACTCTTTATGTTTTAATTAGCTTTTAACTAAGGAGTCATAATAAAGTATCAGCAATCATTTTGAAAGAAAGTCTTGCACATAAAAAGAAAACATGTTTTTTTTGTTGTCAAATGATTTAACCTACCAACTTACCCAGTACAGTTTTTTCTCAGTTTTTAATGTTCAGTTATTTCAAAATTCTCTGAGGGAATCATCTAATGTATCTTCTCTAACCTCTTGTTTATGTTTTGTAATACTGCTTAATTTATAACATAGTTATTTGCACTTTGGACATAATTACTGCATTTGTAATATTATGATGCTTAATGGAAGTGTCTTCTGAGATGCCATGAATCAATGGTGATAGAATTATTGTTTCTATGCATTTATTCCCTTCATAGCTTCAAACATACATTTGGTGGTAAAAATCATTTGTTTTACTTGTTTTCTTGATATTGTATTGTTATTCTGTACATTTAAGGAGCATGCTTTCTTTTTATGCCTCCCCTTTTTAGTAAATACTCTGGAACAGGCTACCCATCTATGTCAAGCAAAGTTCTTCATTAGCACTCTTCAAGAAAAATCTTGATGAGTGGATGGGAAATAGGAAATACACCCCGGGGATCACTTCTGTGTCTCTGCTCGACAGTGGCACAGGAAAATAACTTTCTTGGGTGGCGTAAGCCAGGGAACTTTGTTGGCTAGGCTTACGTAGGCCCTTGGGCCGATAGCCAAGTAACTACATATGAACCTATGAACCTATAAATGTGCAAATCTTTATTCTTGCTGGAAACTGCTATTATTGAAGAGCTGAAATATACGACTAACAATTCCAAAAGAAGTTCCAAAAAGAAAGGGAAGGAACAACTAAAAGCAATGTATGCAAAAGTACTGGCATTTCTACCTGAATACTAAATCCAGCAATATCCATTTGGTGACAATGACTGCTTAAGTCAAACATAACATTATTTTTGTATAGCATCACCATAATTTTCTACTTGCCATAATGACTTTCAGGCATAGCAGATCTGCCTTGTATGACAGAATCATATTCATATTATAATAAATGGATTATCATACATTTCAATAGTTAATAATAAAAAATTAATAAGAAAGAAAGCAGATAACTGATACACACAGCACAGCTGTATTTCCATGTTCATATTCAAATGTAAATAGTAAACAATTGGCTTCTCTTGAGTGTTCACAGAAGAAAAACATTAATTGCATTTACACTCAAAGTGGTATTAACTACATTGTTTACAAAATCCCAGTCCTTGTTTCTGTGAAAAAAAAAGTTAAGCATGTAAAATCCCAAACTGCAGGTTTAAGATAATGCTATATTCTTTTTGATACACAGGATTAAAATCACTTAGCCATCGCTTGTTCTCCCATTTGAGTTCATTTTCAGACTGGATTAACTAAATGATAAATTGAAAGAAACTGTAATGGTTACTCTATTATGGTATGAGAACAGTTGTTTACCTCTTCATTTTAAATCTAACCAGTTTTCAGAAGATTGCAAGTGTTTGTCTTCACAAGATAAATGACACAGTGAAATTATTCATGCTTTTTTCCTAAAGCTTCATTCAGCCATTAGGTAAATACTCTGCAGTCTAAAAGTCTTTAAAGGAAACATTATGTTTGTTTTAGTGCATGATGTCTTTATTGGCTTTATAGTAATTAACCAAGAAGTACAGCTTTCAGATCTTTTTCTGAGTGTAGCATTTCTCCTGGAAAATGTTACTGTTAGAGCTCTTCTGAGTAATTATTAACCTCACTCCAGGGATACTTAAGACTTTCTTACAATGTCCTTATATTAAACTGAGTATTACTTCTCTTTGTGACTGCAGAGCTGGTCTGAGGTATGCATCATTGTTGAAAGGAGCATGCAGAACTGGTGACTCAGAAGAAATGCTGTACATGGTTACAGAGTTGGAAGATGATAAATAAAGGTGGTGTGCTTATAAGGCTATTGAATGGTGCTTTAATTTTAGTATCTCAGGACTATAAAGCAGAAAAATCAAAATACCGAAACTCCAAAAGCCCAAAATTCAAAATCGCGACTTTTAAACACACCCTACACCACAGAAACAAACACAGATACACCTTCCTCCCCACACTACAACAAACAAAACACACAAACACAACAACACAAATACATGAATCTAGATTGTGTGGTTTAATTAAAAAATAAAAATAAAATAGGGCAGAAAACTTTAGAAGTTGCTCTGATTTTTGGCCCTTACCATACTTTGATCATCTACTATGTACTGTTAGCCTAAAGGTGCATTGATTCTCCCAAATTGCCTGGCACAGCACCCCATTTTATGCTGTTAGATGGCTTTCTGTTTTTATATGAGATAGGCATTTCAGTAGCCTCATCTTGTATGCAAGGCAATGAGGACAAGAATTGAGGACTAGTAGACTATCATCCATGATAGGCTATGATTTTTTTTCATTTATGCTCCTAACTCATTCTACCTATTGGTTAGGTGGAGTGCAGTGTCCATAAAGTGCAGCCAAATGTGGATGAATGTCTTTGCACACTCATCATGCTTGTCTGAGTAGAGATCACTCCTTGCCTGGATTTTTCCCCTTGTTAACCCTATTCTCTTCGAAAACATCTGATGGCTTCCCCAAAGGTGCCACTCTTGTAATGGGACCTGTACCAACCTTACATTCCTAACGTGGATAATTTGGCTGTGACTGCTTATTCTATTCCTTAATAGGCAGCTTCTCCAGTGCCTGGCTGTCTAATCAAACCTGGGTCATCTGATCCATAGTCAGGGTTTCAAACATCTATATCAGGGAGATAGAAACAGCAGTAATGTTAGCCTTGAATATATAGTAGAATGAGCCGATATAATTTTTTGTCAGTTTGTAGTTCATCTTTTCATGATGGATGTTTTCAAAAACTTATTTGAATTATGTCACAGGCTCATCTTATCTACTGTGATTGTCTGTACTCCTTTCCTGAATAGTATCATTAACGCTAGGAGACTGCAGTATGCACATGAATGCCTTTTAATGCCTCATGAAGAAAAGTCATGCAGAATTTCACATGAAATGCAGACAATGATTTCACAAAAAAAGAGCAAGAATTTAAGTTAGTAAATGAAAAAGAGGATTGCTGTGTTAAAAATAACAGCAACAACATTCATGAGTATCTCTTACAAAATTATGTTGCATATTTTAGAAGAAAATAAAGTACATTACTGCATTTATGAGTCAGGGAAGCAGCAACATGATTTGGATAGTTTTCAGTATTTTGAACTTAACAGATGAATATATTTTATGATACGTCAACTGAACTTGTGACGTAGGGTACATAACTTGAGTTTGAAAAGTGAAAACAGTACTCATCTTTGCAATTCAAAACAATTTTTTGGTTGTGTTCTGAGAAAAAAACCCAGCATACTGAAAAGTGCTCTGAAGACCATCAGCAACTGACGATACTATTCTGCGACGTGAAATTGTGTATCACTCAAATGTTTGAAGCTATGTAAATGACAGTAAACTCACTCTTCTATCTTTCTTACAGTGAAACCAAAGCTTATCCTAGCTCTCAAAGGGTATGAGGTACAGAACTAATCCTGAACTGAATGACAGACCATTTCAGGTCACACACACACACACACACACACACACACACACACACACACACACACACACACACACACACACACACACACACATACACACACACAGACACACACACACACACACACACACACACACGCACAAATATTTCATGAACTATTGACAGTTTTAAATATTTTGATTAAAGCAATTCAGCAACCTGTTTATATGATACATCATGATTGCAGAATTAAAAATCTTCAGATGTGGAACAGAAAGTGATTCCAAAAAGTAACACTGCAACTTATTTCACTGAATAATATAATTTGTAAAACAAGAGTTATCCTGGCCCTCTTAAATAATTCACACAAACACCAGCAGCATCCATATTTCATTCACTAATTCTTATCAAGCAGAGTCCTGCAACTTACTTGATCCCAAAACTTACTAATATCAACCATTACCAAGAGGGGGAAAGAAAAGGACAATCCTGTCCCTCTGCTCTGCCAACCAGCCTGACCTCAGGCTGTTCCCCCTCTTCTATCCAAGAACTTTTACCATAGCTTCCAAAAATAACCTGAAGTGTACATTAAATAAATCATGGCCAATGTCACTCAAATGCACACCATCATCTCGAAACCAAACCAAATCCTTGTCATCAAAATCCTGGTGTTCAATCATGTGCATGCCCAAAGCTCCCAACTGTATAGCCAACCAATGATTCACAGACCTCCGTTTCTGCACCAAAGCCTGAAAACTAACATTATTCCTTCAACTCAAACGGGGCACTATCTCCAACCATATTATATGCATACCTGGATATAGGGTTTGCGATATACACAAATCTTCTTTTATCCTATCTACTAAGTGCTTCTTAGGAATTACACCCAGATCATTACCACCTAAGTGTATCACCAATATTTGAGGAAAACCTAACTACAACTTTACCACTTCAACTTGTCATATAAGCTGACTCCACCTAAGACTACGAATCCTATGCCAACTAACTGACCACCCTAATCGAGACAATCCCAAATTTATCCATCTCTCCTAACAGACGCCCTCTTCTCCACCCAGTAGACATAGGAATGTCCCAATATGACAAGCCAGTTTCATGAATAACACAGAGAAAAAAAAATTAAAGTCATGCAATTGAATCCCTTATCTGATTTAAGATAAGTAGGCATTAGAAGACCACCTCCCCACTCTCCTAAAAAAACCTCAATAGATCTGCCTTCCTTTGCCAAATATGAAGCCCTTTCAATATGGAAATAATGAGCCGCAAACCTCTCAGCCGGAAAACCCATACACTGAAGAGCCTTTCTTATGACCTGAACAAACCAACTACTAGTTACCAGTCTCCCAGTTCTCAAACGGAAAACCAAATCATATGGACCCCCCCACTTGAGTCCTTCTAAGTCCTGCAGCCCAACCTACCAGACAAAGCCCTGCATTCCTAACTTTCCTCAAGACTATCGATGCACCTTTCCTCAGTTGTTCTGTTTTAGATCTCTGTAACACAATGTGGACTGCCCCAAACAAATCATTACAGCCCTCCATAATAATGACCCTCATAACTCTGACACCCAAAATGCACCAAAATACAACCATACACTCAAAGTAACCCACATGACATAATCAAATAAATCCCTCTCCACTAACGCTAAGCCTTTTATTAGATCTTTCAAAATCTGCCTCATCAATGGTGAGCACATATCCATCTTCCCTCCAGCCAATCTCCCCCATCCTCTCAACATACGCCCCAACTTCCAAGATTTTGTTAAATAACACAACCCAGCCACCTGCACAAAAATACTAATAGCCGCCAAATCCCCTTTAACAATTTGCACTGCCTTACCTTGCCCCCAAAGCCAGGCCAAGTAATGAAGCACCCATTCCTCTGACCAAACTCCTCCTTCCTCCATTAATTGCAAAATAAATTTATCAGAAACATAAAGTGCCCTATCATATGCCCTCCTAGTGGACATCAGCCATGACTGCTGCACCAATCTCCTGCTCATGTTAACCTGAGATGCCACACCTCTTCTGGCAAAACCACCAGCCTCTCTTTCAGCCCCGGAACCAAGCATCAGAATCTGCAAAACTGAAATTGGGACAAACTGTCAGCAATCTCATTCCAGACCCCATTCACATGCACCCCTGTGAATGAAAATTTAAGTTTCAAACTCTGCAAGACTAACTTACGTAAAAATAACAACAGCATTTCAGCTCTAGCAGTCTTCAGCTACAAAACCCATACTCCTGCAATGTTGTCTGAATGGAAAATTACCCTCTTTCCCCTCAATTTCTCCTGCCAGACTACTGACACTACCCAAATTGGCATTAAGTCCAGAAATGCCACATCCCTTTTCCACTCCTCTTACCAATCTGGAAGCCACTAACCAGCAAATTATTCACCTCCAAAAAAGGCACTCATGCCAATACCTCCCGCTGCATCCATGAAAAGTTGCAGTTTCTCCTGTTCAACTCAATCTGTCTGCCAAAAGGAAATCCCATTAAACTGCTCCAAAAAAGATAACCACAGAGCCAAATCAACCTGCACCAACTTGCTAACCCTACTCCTCCCCCTTTCAGTAAAAAGGCCACTGACCTGCAAAAAGTGCGCCTTGGATGAGTAGCCCAACATGCCAAATTCAGAATACCTAAAAGTTCCATGACCAATCAAATGTACATTTTACCCTTACCAAAAACTGCCTCAATCTGCTCTTTCAATTTGTCTATCTTATCCCTGGGCAAGAAAAACAGCCTTTGTGCTGCATCCACTAACAATCCCAAAAAATCCAAGGCTTTGGTGGGGCCCTCCAAGTTGTGCCAAGCCAAAGGAATCCCTAAGTCATCACACATCCCCAAGAATTCCTGCAAACCTTCATATGCTCCCTCAAATCTCTCCCCCAATAACAAAAAATTGTCTAAATAATGTACCACCCTCTGTGTACCCACCCTCTGCTGCCATATTCAATGAAGGACCATGCTGAACTTCTCGACCATAGCACAAGCTATGGAACAACCCACTGGCATAGCCTTATCAAAATAAAATTTGGTCCCTACTACCATGCCCAGTAATGGTCACTCCTCCTCTCTCACAGGCAACAAGTGAAAAATGGCTTCAATATCCACCTTCACTAACCAGGAATCCATAAATCCCCATATATCCTTCACAGCATCATCCAAAGTTGCATAGCTGACATTAGCATCCTCAACCAAAATGAAATCATTCACTGAACTCCCACCCCGTAACCCTTGGAATTTGCCTCTACATCTAAACTTCTGAAACCCTGGGGATGTTGAAAAACCCCCTCCAACCGAAAAGGAGCTCAAATTCATTAGATGAACCTCCCACTGCCCACACTGAACCGTTGAGTGGTTCCCACCACACTTCGAACAAACATGGTAAAATTTACATCCCACCCACGAACAACTTCCTGCATTATAAGCCCAAAAGACTCCTACATTTTTGCTTCATAACCCCCCCCCCAGCAGTCCCTGGAGATCTATCGATCATCATAGCCAGCCAGATATCTGGATGACAAACCTCCCAGTGAAGAGAGTAATCCACTGTTTTATGCTTTCGAAACCACTGGTCATTCCATGGCCAGGCATTCCCATGCCTCAAACACTGAGCCTCCCTTATAGTAAGAAAAGAACCCAATAACAGCAAAGCTAAAGATGGATCCTTCTCCAACAAAACTGACATATAATAAACAAATCCTACTACCCAGTTATCCCATGTCCTAGGTCACAGTCTACCTACCCTCTTCCTCCCTAGAGCCGCAAATGTAGCTGACAGATCTTTGCTGTTTGCTGACTCCAACTCCACCAACCATTGAACCCTTGCTGCATCTATTAATTCAAAAACACTGATATACTCTCCTTTCCAAATCTTCTCCCTAACTGTAGCCAGAATGTGAGGAGTCAGAAAAAACTTCTCCAGACCCTTGCCCCAACATCTGGGTAGCCAACAAGTCACTAGGCAATATGCCAAAATCAGAAGCTAATTCCAAAACCAAAGCCGTACTGCCAACTGATCCCGCCCTCCGTAGTAGCCTTAAATGTATCTTCCCCACTTATATCTTGCCTCCCGTGTAGTTCCACCCATATCCCCTGGCCCATAACTGTCATCATCTGATATGTCACCATCATCCCCCTCATTCTCCAAACCTCCCATCCCTAACTGAAGACCCAGTGCCAAATCATTACCTGTTGCACCATCCGGAATCATTCCAGCCACTGATGAATCAACTGCAGCCACCTCTCTCAACAGTCTTTGCCTCTTCCCCTGAGTCTCCGACCTGGTCCTTACCCCCCAATGTCACCTCTTCTGACTGGTTTCTACTGCCTGGTCCACTGTCTCAGGCTCAACACTGGGCACTTTTTTGGAACAACTCTTTGGCCTGTGCCACTATGGCCTCCCACTGTCATCCTAGACTCTGCATGTTCGCCATCTGTAACAAAAGAAAAAGTTCATTAAGACAGTGATGCATACCAGTTTGCCCACCTACCTTATATATATATATTAAAAAAATGCATAATCTCCCATCCGCTAAGCACCATGCACCAGTGCAGCAACCCTCATCAGCTCACCAGGCAATTACAAGATCACCTCTGGCAATTGAGAAGCGTAGGAATCAAACCCTGCACCATGGGGGCTATAGCTTACAATAACAAATTCAGGAGAAGAAGCCCATGGTTTATAACTGGAAACCTTTCAGAGATGTGGTGTTGCATAGACCCAAAGGCAGCTAAGTACTGCATCTTACTCCTACCTGCCTACCCTATCACTGAAATGGGGGAAAAAAGAAAGAAGTAAACACCCTCTCCTCATACCTTTAACCTCTTCGAGCCAAGGAGCCAGGAATCCAAACAAAGCATAAATAAAGTGATGTGGTGGCTGTTCATGTTAGAAAAAATAGTCTAGGAGATTCTCCCACATGAACATGCAACACGATGTGGAGGGATCATTGAACATTCTGACAAACATGGATATTCCTACTTACTAGGCATGTATTTTAGAAGACGATTTTGAAGGCTGACACAATTGCCTCAGAATGCTCTCTGGTAAAGTGGCATTGTAAAACATATCATTATTACACAGTTCTACTCTTCTTCTTCTTTCGGCTTTTCCTGGTTAGGGGTCGCCACAGCGGATCACCTGTCCGCTCATGATTGGCAGTGGAGTTTTACAGTGTTGAGTTGCCAGCCCGGCGCCCAACCTTCCACAGAAGGCACACACATGCACACACTCACACCTAGGGCCAATTTAGAGTGTCCAATCCACCTACAGCATGTCTTTGGGATGTGGGAGGAAACTGGAGCACCCAGAGGAAACCCATGCGACCACAGGGAGGACATGCAGACTCCACATAGAAGGCACCCCAGCTGAGGATCGAACCAGAGAACCTCTTGCTGTAAGGCAGCAACGGTAACCACTGCACAAGTGTGGCAACTCTATTACACACTACAAAAAAAAAATTCAGATGCCCATTTTCTAAGTGCAGTAAGGTACTTGGTGTGCATGGTACAGTTATTATTGCATATGAAGAGAATTGTAAGGCAATACCCTTTGGGTCTATGCCACACCACATCTCTGGAATAATAGTAATATTCTGCAGTATGCAACTCCCCTTCTGTCTTATTAACTATATATAAAATGCAAATATTAAACATCTGACTCATAACTACTTTGCATTTTTTATGGTAAATACTAATAATTTCAGACCAACATTGCTAGCCTGGAGCTCCTTACCTGTATCCATCAAATACCCTCCCTTCCATCTTTTAAAACCACTCCGAAAGACTGCCTATCTAAAACTTGGCTTTGTTCTTGCTCAAAATCAGGATAAACTATATCCCCAAATGAGGACTACCACCTTTTCATTCTTTATGCCTCCTTATCCTCCCATCTTCACTTACTTCTATCAAATTCTCTTCCCTGACTTTCTCTCTCAACATACCATAAACCTGTTTTTCTCTCACTTTACATTTGCAATTCCTGTTTGCATTAGACTAACTTACCTTTAATTTCTCTACAAATTGTCTAAAATTTCTCTAAATATTAAATGATTCTCATGTTTTTATATTATGTCCACGAATAAAATACCCTAGGGAAGCCAAGAACAAATGGATGACCAGGTAGGCTGCCTTAATAAAGGTACAGTGGGATGTCGGTGAAGAAGCTGGGCTACCGGTAAAGCCTTGAGAAAGGCTGTGCGTACCCAAGCGCTTGTGGTTGAAGGCTGAGTAAAGCCTTTAGAAAGGCTTCATATACAAGTCGTAGTTCTGGCTGGTCAGGTCGCCTGGTGAGAGGAACCGCTAGTGTGGCAGCTAGAAATCAAAGATGAAACACACAAAAAAACAGGCAAAACAATGTAAATGTGGCTCGGCTAAGGAGCTAATTCATGTTTTTATATTATGTCTAATTTGCTATAATTATTTAAATGGCAGATGTTTTTGTTTTATTTTTGAAGATTGTAAAATTATTGTTCTTAAAATGTTTTGTTATACTTTGGAGCTTTTCTCCCTGGGCCTCCACTGAAAATGGGCTTCTTCCCAGTCGTAATTTCCCGGTAATCAAATATCAATAAATAAATTCATTTTTCTTGTTTACTATTTAATTTTCAAAAAAATTGTACCTTATCTGGACACTTAGAAACAATTAGTACTATAAAACACTAATCTTTTAAAAATGCTATCTTTACATGGAATAAAGTGTGTCTGACTTATGAAAAATAAGTATATTAAAGTAACACCGGCATATGTGCAGTATGCTTCATTCTGTTCTTGCTAGTAGTTTACCATATAATTCACTGGAGTTTGGTACAGGCAGCCATTAATATCAGGAGTGCTATTACTGCTGGTAATTGTACTTTTGCACTAACAAGTGTACACTGGAGTAAGTATACCCTGTACATGGGTTTTATTTAATTAATGAGGATAACAATGGATGTTGACTGAGGGCAGGTGTTGTTCATTAAAGGCAAATATAAACTTTATGCAAAATGAAGTAAGAGGATATTGTTTTACTATGCTATTAAGGCACCGCAATAGTGATTGTTTAATGTAAGCTTCTGTTTATTAATAAAGATGTACTATATTCACATGTAGAGGCAATCATAATTTGAACATAGTATTAGTGATAACAGTCACATTGTTTTTATTATTGGAAACTATTTCATATTGCTAGTAATAATTTCAAGTTCCTGCCTTTGGTGATTTGAATTTGATTTCTGTCAGTAAAACTGTGATACAGTACCAGACTGTCTTCTGTTAATGTAACCGCTTGTTTTAGGTATGAAAATTCATACAAGTCAAGGTAAGTTTGTTATAGAAATAGTAGATGAATTTAAACACTTTTAGTGGGCGTCTGTTGTACTAGTGCTAACTTCTTAAAGAAAGTGTCAGTGAAGGTGCAATTTAGTTGTAATCTTAACTTACAGATTTGAATGTGTTCTTTATTAAATTAATAAACTTTGATTTTTAAAATTATTTTATGACGTGAAGTACAGCAATAGCAGTATATTACATCATCACTGGAAGTAAGCCAGCTGTGTGTCATGAAAAAGTTTGGATAGCACATCCTTAATATGCAAGGCATTATGGGAAAGTATACAAGCAAGTAGAATTGAGTCGCTATCAAAACTTTTGAAGATACTCTAGAACTAAAACAGAGATATTCTATATTTGGTGATTTGTTGCCAACATATGGAACATGTCAATATATAATTATATGTTAATTTGGGTTATCCCCTAATTTTATACATTAGATACAGTCACAGTATTTTAAATAACTGCTTTCCTTAGAATTCTAAACAGTTGATATAAGTTGCATATGGACAACTGATGTATAGTTTGCAGACTTCACCTATCCCATTTCATCATGAAAACTAGATTGCAGTCATAGGCTGCTTCTGTTAAACAGGCTATGAAGAATGGTGCTGAGTATCATATCTCTGATAGTACTTAGTTACATGGGGAAAAAGAAGGATATCTCCCTGATCAAATTATGTAGGATAGGGAATTTGTCTAGGGAGGGTCTGGATAGAATGCAATCCCAATTTGGGGAATTTATCCAGAAAACAGAATACATAGGTAGAACTAGAGAAATTCAGACAAATATATCTCAAAACAAAGACAATGGGCCAGTGATACCACCAATGTTTTATTAAAAATACAGCTCTAACATCTTGGCTCTTCACACAAGCCTTCAAGGAGTAAAAAGATATCAGAAAAACTTGTCTCGTATAGTGTGTTCAAGCAATTAATTTATTACACAGTTAAATCAAGTAGTAAATATATCTCAAAAGTCTGTCTCAACCATTACACCATGAAGGGATTTGCAGTTTTGGTTTTATGTTTTGTTTCCCATGGTTGCATATCTCAAAAGTATTTGGCTTGACAGTGAGAGCAATGTCAGGGACAGGGAATAGAAACAAATGGTTGAGAAGACTGAACTATCAGAAGGAGAGAAGGCTCCATCCTTCTGTTACCCAGTGCCCTAGGTGGAAGTGAAGTGAGTCTTACTATATTGAATTCTTTAGATATAGAGGAAGACTCAGAAAATATATTAGCAGTATCTCTAGCAAATGAGGTTCTGATATGGAGAACACCTTTATTGTATCAGTATTTGCAAATGCAATTGGAAGTTCCATCTCAGCCAAAACTGAGTTAAAGAAACATTATTATAAATCACCAGGTAACTGAAAATATAAGAGTTGATATTACTATACTAAGAACAGATGCATATGGGTATAAGTGAGAAATCAGAAAAGACTAGTTCAGGTCGGAGAATATCTTTTTTATTTCCATGAGCTCACACCTTCTATATATATAGCATGGTGAAGCAATTCTGCCACATGTTTAGAACATTCCATATATCTCAGCAGGATGGCTGTAGGTTCATAATAAAAAAAGATGGTCACATGTTAGATTCCATACAGTATCACAGCAGTGATCAGAGAATACAGGAAAATGGTACTGGCCAGGAATATGTAGATGGCAAGGAAATACGATTTTGTTCAATTCTTAATTTACCCTGAGTTCACTTTCAGACCTTCTACAAATTAAAAAGGGATTATTATTTCTGCTTATGTTTGTATCTCAAATTATATGTTTTATAAAATGGATAAATATGGCAGCAGATGGTAGATAAGTAGATTGGGGGTGCCTGAGTCAGATGTTCCATCACACAGACAAATGATAGCCCGCAACTCTGGATGAACCATCATTTTTATTTGGTGGCTTGGTATAATAGCTTAGTATAGTGAAAAGTGCCAGACTAGTGACCAGATAAAACAAGAATGACATAGTCTCACTTTGAAGGTTTGTAAATAATGTCATGGGATTTTAGTGGTCTGATGGCTAAGTTAGGGATTGCTGACTATGACCTGCCTTAGGAGACATGGATGGTATTTAGATTTCAGAACTCTGAGAAATTCATAGCTCCAGTGGAAAACAATCTAAGAAGTTTAATAGGTCCTGAGGAGCTTTTAAACTAGTAGAAATTTTAAAGAAAGAGTATACAAACATCTTTTGAATATTAGAAAAAATAATACAAACAAAGCTCTTACTAGGCACTTGATGGATCAGCCTTCCCATTTTTTTTTTAAATTTAGTGTTTTAGAACAAAAGGAAAAAGACAGTTGGGGATACATTAATGGACAAGCACCTCAGCAAACATGAATTAAAATGGCAGTTGAAGCCCAGTGCTAAAAAATACCCTGGTCTGAATGAGACATGTTCTATCAACTGTCTATTAAAATTAAAACATTTGGAGGTGTAATGATATACATATAGATATATATATATATATATATATATATATATATATATATATATGGATCTAGGACTTATGCACAAATGTGCAAAGTCCCGAATCCATAATCACCGAACATATATTAACGAAAGCGCTTTCACTGAAAAAGTGCTTTTGTTAATATATGTTAAAAAAAAAGAAAGAAATCTACATTTATTGGAGGGGGGACTTCGCCCCCCTGCAACCCCCACACCCCTCTACTTTAATATTCTCATGCCGAGACCGTACTACAGTGAGGAAAAGGGAATGTTCCCTTTTCCACACCATAGTGTGGTCTCACAAACATGCATACTTATGCGAAAGTGCTTCTTCGGTGAAAAGCACTTTCGGGCAAGTATGCCAAACCAAAATTAGTTTTGGTGATTTTGTCTTCGGGAATCTGTATGGATCCCATATATATATATGTTTTAGTTTATATAGTTCATATTTTTTTATTTGTTTTTTAATAGTTTTAGAATATATGATTTTTTTTCAGATTTAATATTTGGATGTAATGTCACATGACTATAGTATAGTAAATTTAGTGCTATGTTCCTTTAAATCTTAATTTTTTTGAACTCATTATTTTGATTGGTTGTTTTTTAATGTGGCGGGATATTTAAAGTAATTGTTGGGTTGTATTTTTATTCTGATGACGTGTCTGCATTTTATGAAACAAAAGAGCTCAATTAATAAAGTTGGTGTGGATTTTGTTTTTTTTACATCTGATCAAAGTTGTGGTTCATTATCTGCCTGTAGTGCGAATTACATGGGACGGGTTGTTCTCATTTTGTCTGTTTCCTGGATTCCAGTGTTTGTTTTATATGTGCTTTTAACTGCAGTGATCACAGGTCAGATGTGGGAACCAATAGTTATTTCAGTAAGGTGTAATATCTTGATTATCAAGTTGAGAGGTTATGAGAAACACTGGACAGTAGTCAATGTTTAGAGATCCATTAGGCAGAAAATAGATAAACTGTATAGAAGTGGGATGAACAGGAAGAGGCTATGATCACAGCTCCCAAACACAGGAAAAGTGGACTTTGATGCCAGAAAGGGGAAATGCTATAATGAAGATTATTTTCTTAATAAGCAAAATGATGTCCTATAAATTTCACAAGCCATTGTTACTAAATTAACAGAACCCCCTCCATTTGTTGAGCCATATAAATTCACAGCATATGGTAAATTTGCATGGTAAGGCACAGAGGGAGATAATTGAAGTTCTACCTATATATCAGCTAAGGTCCCCTTTGTTTTTGATTATATTTGAATCTCTCCACAAGTTTAGAAATGTTTAGAACATAGAAACAAGAGAATAAACATAATTCCATGTTATATATAGAATATATGTCTGGCTGTTATATATGGCAAATTTAGCACATAAATTGTTATGTGAAACAGATGATTAGGCTGGAGCTTAAAATGTTGAAACATATTAATGTTTTTTAAAGAATATCTGATTAATGAAATAAATAATCAGAAGATAATCTGTATCAGGGATTATTTACAAGAAGTGTGTATGCATATGTGTGTGTGTGTGTGTGTGTGTGTGTGTGTGTATGTATATATATATATATAAATAAATATATATATATATATATATATATATATATATATATATATATATATATATATATATATATATATATATATATATATATATATATATATATATACACACACACACACATATATATATATATATATATATATACATATATATATATGGGTGTATATATATATATATATATATATATATATATATATATATTTATATATATATATATATACACACACACACACACACACACACACACACACACACACACACACACACACACAAACACACACACACACATTACTCGGATGAATTACAAAGTAGACAGACTGAGTCCTGATTTGATAATAACTTTTTAATGGATAAATATAACTACAGAAAATACGTAAGTAAAAGCTTTGAGAAAAGAAGCATGATTTTGTGGAGAAATGCTAGAAATGGATGAAGTAAGCTGATATGACTTAGGATCCCAATACCGTTTGTACACCAATATAGAGGTGAAGTATCTCAAACCAGACAGCAGATGGCAGCAGATAGTTCATATACATTTAAAACAAATTTAATTATTTGGGTAGAGTAGTTGGAAATAATTGTGTGGAAGATAGACTCCTATAAAATAGAAAGATAATCAAAAGTTCTTCTGAGACTGTATTAAAGAAACAAAACAGGGTTGAATGCAATACGGCCTCTGGCTCAGATATAGTGGTGAATGAAATTAATACAGAACCCAAAGAAGAATGGGCCAAAATATAGGTGTTTCAATTTATGAAATATGTAAAGGAATGTATGTTTCTAATTTCCTAGAAATATGGGATAATTGTTTCTGTGTAGAAACAAGTGATATTAAAGACTCTAGGATGTACTGCCCCATTAGATTGTTAGATAACCAATTAAAACATTATCTGACTTGATATTATATGAATTAAAAAGGATAACTTAGAGAAGGTATTATTTACATGAAGCACTATGCCTTTGGACAGGGAAGACCAACAGCAGATGAGTGTTTTATATTTCATCACCTTATCACAATATATTCAACAGCAACGGTCCAAAGGTTATACACAATGATTTTGGAGTTAGAATGTATCTTTGATAAACGTGATAGGTATGTGTCTTATGATATGAGAAAAATGTTTCAAATGATATTGTAGCTGTAGCAGGGGCACTGTGTCTTCCAAGTTGGGGTATTGTGAAAATGTCTTCACCATTGCACCTAATAGATTAGTTTGACATTTTCAAAGAAGGAAAGATGTAATTTTGTACCCTGGTTCTTCCTAATATATATTGATGTATTCTTGAACTGCTGGACAGCACTGTAAGTGAGGTTCCCTTTGTATACTGATGTATTCTTAAACTGCTGGACAACACTGTACGTGATGCTCCCTTGGTATATTGATGTATTCTTGAACTGCTGGACAGCACTGTGTCAAAAGAAAAAACTTCAAAGACCAATTCACGTTAGGTTCAAGCAAGGCACCCTTTATTACTTGCAGCAAGGAGACAAAGCATGTAGGCACAAGGTTTGTCTGAATTACTGGTGATTAGTATGTTATTCTTATACAGTTCTCTTCCTGTCACACAGAAAATGTTACTATTCTATTGCTGACATAGTTAGACACAGCTTTCTGTATGTTCTACAGAAAATGTTACTAGGCTTATTGCTGACTATGTTAGATTATTTGCTAGCTTGCAAAACATTTTGAGAAAAACAACCTGGCCTTGGGCTTATTTTAGCCCATTTTAACTTTTCAATTCTTCAATTGTACTGTTCTAATACATGTGTTACATTTTGTCTAGATTCAAGGTACATTTCTAGCTTTGGTACAAGTAATGCTGACTATGGTTTATACTTTCAAGCATCTATTGTTTTCTTTATCAAAGCTTCTAGCAGCTGTATACTTTCTCATAGCATAAGCAGAAATGAATATCTCTTTGTTAAGTTTCATGACATTAGCAGAAATGAAATGTCTCTTGTTATTTTCATGACATTAGCAGAAATGAAATGCTTCTTGTTAAGTTTCTAATAGCTGTGCAGATTCATGCAGTGTGAACAGAATAAATGTATTAACCCTTTTAAACCTCGAATGCTTAATGCACTAAGCATGCATATTACTATTACACATTTTTCTAACATTTCCCCCCTTTTAATACTTTTATTCTACTTTCAAGATAAGCATAAACAGTTTTTTTTCTTCCCCTAACCTCTTCCTACTCAGGATTTGCAGTTAAGAGAGTCATTCAGTTTAAACTTATGAAAGCATTTTCAGTTTTTTAGCAATTCTTCAAGTTCAGCACCTTGATATAAGGTTTCTGAAACTGAAATGTCTATAAAGTCTTTAATCAGTCTTTTTATGCAGGGGATGTGGCAGCACACACATACCACCAGTAGGATTATTCCTACGCAGATGGCAATCAGAATGTTCATCAGGATACTGCCCTACCCCCCAAACAATTTCTGGAAAAAGTCCGTCAATGGATTTGGTCCTGGTTTGGTCATGGCTGACACCTGCTGAATTACCTCAAGATGGTTGTCTATCTCATGTTTGTGGTCAGGAATATATGAACAGCACTCCTCCTGGATTAAAGTGCATGTACCTCCTCTCGCCACTAGGGTGAAGTCAAGAGCCATGCGATTTTGAAGCACCACTGTTCTCATGGCAGTCAGTTCATCAGTCACCAATTCTAGGGCAGAAAAGGTTGCATTGCTCATTATTTTGAGAAGCTTAGACAACTTTCTCAGTTCCCAGATTGATTTCATTGCTCCATATGCTGGCAGTACACCTGCCCACGAGATAACAGTATCTCTCAAGTCCATATGTGGCAGTCCATTTTTCCCTAAGCCCACAGCATGATGGTTTTTCCAGCGTGCATTGATTTGCCCCACTGGATTGACAGGCTTCTTGATTTCTCAAACATTCCGAATTTTCTCTTGAGGTAAAACTGCTGTGTGTCGTATGGCCGGAACCAGGTACCCCAAAAAACAACTGCCGGACCAATTCTCAGGTAACCATTTATATGCTTTCCTACCACATACAAAGTAACAATCTTCTACTTTGGTAGTAACTTTACTATGCCCTGGCTCTGCATGAAATATTTTTTTTTCGATTATAGACAGTTGTCTATAGAGGTCAGCATTATGTTTTACTTCACCAATTGTCCTATGCATCAGTTCAACAAATGAATCATAGCTTGTGTTTCAATAGGATCTGATGTTATCAGGTTTAGTGTAGCATCTATAGGGAACAGTGACATTGCAATTGCTCCAACCCACCTGAACTGTATCATTCTTGTAAAAACACACAGTTCCCTTCTGTCGAACAGACAAGTGCAATGCTACTTTATCTTGTGATGTGACATCTGATGTATCATAAATTAAGTTTTCCCAGGTCTTGTTGTCTCCTAGGGGAACTGAAGTTAACAGTAACCCCCCCATATGCTGTTGGAAAAGCTGTGCAAATCCAGCAATACAAAACATTGAAGGTCTCAGCATACACATATTTGATTGCCTGGTAAGTGTTAAAGTTCGGGTGCCACTCTGCGTGCCACTCTGCATGCTTGTTTAGTTCAATTTGTGTGGCTGGGAAAAGGAATGGCCACAACAAAAAGATTATTGTCACTAGTACAGTCAACAGGATGATTATGCAATACTTTTGAGGAAACGGTTGTTCTGCATTTCTGTTTTCTCCGACTCTTCCAAGTAGATGTATTTGGATCTTACTGAATTCCATCATGTTGGACACATGCTCTTACTCTCTGCCCTAATAGGACCTTCAGCACCGATGGTTTCTTCACTGGGGTTGAGACGGATCAGTTCTATTGATCTGACCCCCCTTTGTAGCCAGACTTTGTGCTGAGGGCCTTGAGGGAGAGGTAAGATTTTTGTCCAACTCAAAGTTCTTAACCAGCTTGCAGTGTGTCAGGTGTATCCATGAAGCTCATTCTGCTATCTTGACTGCAGTGGGTGTTGAAAGAAGCACCTGGTAGGGACCTTCCCACCTTGGTGATGACCAATTCTTCCTCTTGATGTTTTTGATCCACACCCAATCTCCAGGCGTCACTGCCACTTCTGATGTCTCGGTTTGTTTTCTATCTGAAACAGAATTTGACTGCAACAGATGTTTAGAACTCAACAACTTTTTCATATATTCAGCTAGTGTGAAATCAGCTTCCTGGTCTGATGACATGAGAAGTTTCTACTAGGGTGTATAATAAGCCCTTCCAAATAATTTTTCAAAAGGAGTCAATCCTTTTGCTGTAGGGACAGTTCTCATGCTCAACAGTGCCAGGGGCAAACAGTATAACTAGTTTTTCCCTGTCTCAGCTATTCATTTTCTCAATTTGTTTTTTAGTATACCATTATGCCTTTCAACTAGCCCTGCAGATTGTGGATGGTATGCACAATGATGTTTTAAAGAAATACCAAAATGCTTACTCAACTGCTGTATGGTTTGGTTTACAAAGTGTGTACTATTGTCACTGTAGATCCTTTCCGGAATACCAAACCTAGGAATGATTTCCTTGACAAGTACTTTTGCCACCGTAGCTGCATCTGGATTTTTTTGTTGGAAAGGCTTCCACCCATCTGGAAAACATATCTGCAATGACAAGACAATACTTCTTATTTTCACATTTGTTTAATTCTATGAAATCCATACAGATAGTGTGAAACGGATATGGTGGTATAGGGAAACTCCCTTGTTTGGGCTTTATCGCCCCCTGTGCATGATGTTTGTTACAAATCTGACACATCAAACAAAATTTTTTAGAGCAGTTTGTGAATCCATACGTTGTGAACACCTGGTTCACCAGCTGTACCATCCCCCCTGTTGAGACATGGCACTGCCCATGGCTCAACAAAGCTGCATATCGAAACAAATTAGACAGTAGTATCAGTTTTCCTTCTCTAGAGATGTACAGCCCCTTTTCGAGGATTGCTCCTTGTTTTATCCATCATTGTTTTTCAGCTTGCATAGTGAGTGCCTGCATTGTTTTTAACATATCTAAATCTAAAATCTCAGAGGGTTGTAATTCTTCATTTAAAAGAAATACTTCTGTGGCTGCTTGTTTTGCAGCTGTATCAGCTCTCGCATTACCTTTTGAAATCCTATCTTGTTACTTGGTGTGAGCTGTGCATTTACAAATGGCTACTTTCTGAGGTAACTGAATAGATTCTAAAAGATCTAAAATAAACTGTGCATGATTTATAGGTTTGCCAGTAGATGTTATAATTTCCCAGTTTTTCCACTGTTGCGCAAAAACATGTACAGTAGAAAAAGCGTACTGGCTATCAGTAAAAATGTTTACACATTTACCCTTTACTAAGGTACATGCCCGTGGCAGGGCAATCAATTCTGCTGCCTGTGCAGATAAGTTGTATGGTAAAGGTTTTACTTCTATAATCTCAGTATCAGAAACTACTGCATATCCTACTAGGTTCTGTTCTGCAGGACCCCTTTTGCACAAACCATCCATGTAGTATGTCACTTCGGCATCATCCAAGGGGACATCCATGAGATCTTTTCTAGGTAGTGTCTTTTACCTGCAGGCAGCGGTGTTGTGTGCCGTCTGCAGAGATCGGGAGCAGACTAGAAGGGTTTAAAGTCGTGCATCGCTCAATTGTCATATGAGGTTGTCTCAGCAATATAGTCATACAGGAAATATGCCTAGCAGGGGAAAGATATGCCACCTTTTCTTGTAGTAAAATAATTGCGACTGCATGAGGTACTCTCAAAGTGAGAGGGTGGAACAAAACTACTGAGGCTGAAGCCTGTACTGCCATTGCAGCTGCAACTACTGCTTGTACACAGTGGGGTAAGGATCATGCCACTTGGTCTCATTGTGATGAATAGTAAGCAATAGTAAGCAATGGGGCATTGCTTATTCCCATGCTGTTGTGTTAGTACTGATGTCATGTAACCTGCTTACAATCTACAGTTTGGAAAAAAACGTTTATGGTAGTTTGGCAATCCCAGAACTAATGAGGATGCTATTAACTGCTTTAGTTTGCCGAAAGTAGATTCTGTCTCTGGTGTCCATTGTAACAAATCCTGCACTGCCATAGGCTTTTTATATATAAGGTCAGTCAGAGTTGCAGATTCCAAGGTATAATTTGGAATCCAGCTCCGGCAAAAATTGGTTGTACCCAGGAAGGACATCATTTCCTTCTTGGTAGTGGGTTTTAGTGCTTGCAAAATTGCTATTTTTCTGTCCTTATCTAATGTTCTACCTTCCTTGGGTATTACATATCCTAGGTATTTGACTTGTTTTTTCCAAAGTTGCAGTTTACTTTTATTTACCTTATGTCCTTCAGCGGCTAAAAATTGTAGAAGTGCTATGGTATCTTCTCTACATTCCTGCTGGGTGGGGGCTGCCAGCAAGATGTCATCAACATAAAGTAAAATCTGACTGCCTCTTGGTGGGGTGAATCCCGCCAAGTTGCTTGCCATTTCTTGTGAAAATATTGTTGGACTTTCACAATATCCCTGTGGTAGTTGCGAATATATATACCTTTTCCCCTGAAATGTGAATGCAAACCAATACTGGCTATCAGGGTGTATCGGTATTGAAAAGAACACATTGCTGATGTCTACCACAGAAAAATACTTCTGTTGAGGTTTCAGATCATTCAACAGGGTGTGTGGGTCTGGCACCATAGGTGCTCTTGGTATTACTGCATCATTCACAGCTTGTAAATCTTGGACTATACGCCATTCTCCATTGGTCTTTTTAACTGGAAATAAGGGTGTGTTACATGGTGAATCGGTAGATTCTACTAGTATCCCTCCTTTAAGTAAGGCTGCTATAATAGGCTTTATCCCTGCCTCTGCATCTTTTCTTAAGGGATGCTGTCTTTTTTGTGGTCTGAATGCTGACTTTGGTGTGATAGTAACTGGTCCCGCTGTATGAATGAGTCCTACATCTGATTTTCCTGTTGACCAGAGGGTCTCTGGTATATTTTGTAAGGCATTTTCTTCCTCCTCTAACAGGAGTGTCAATCAGCTGTCCTCGCTAGACTGCAAGTGCACAGCTGGGTTGGTCTGAGTTATCCAATTCAACTTCTGTATTTGTATTCCCTGTTCTGACAGTTCTAGTTCTGTCTGTTTCTCCCATCTCGTGACTTTTTCTCCTAGGTCTGCCCATTCTATATTTCTGTTTTTTGTTAAGCTAACATGTGGTAATCAATTAGATTTATAAAGTGCAAAGAACTCCTGGGGCAATGAACAGCTGGCTACACTGTTCCCTTCTGTGTCCCAGTACAGGTTACGCAATACCAATCTGTTTGCATGATTTTTAAATAATTCTTGCTCATATTCTTTATCAGGTACTAGTGTGTTACAGTAATACAGGATACAGTGCAACAGGTGTTGCTTATCAATGTCAATGGAGGGGAACTTGCTGATGGCTACATTCATTAACTCTTTGGTCACAGTCCCTGGACCAGTCGTAACCAAGTCCTGGCTGTACCAATAAAACATTTCACCCTCTGATTGCACTGCAAAGGTATAAATTTGTCACTGTGCTTCCATACCCTGCCTGTTTGGGACTACTGCTATACCAAATAGCTGCATGAGGTTTCGGCCCAAGAGGTTTACTGGGCATTTTGCAGAAACAACAATTTTGCTTTTCTGTGTCAATCCTGAAACTGGATCAGTTATTGCAATGTTACGAGAGAGAGGCTCCCGATACAGCTGTCCATTAGCTGCTTTGACCAGTATATAATCAGGTGACTCTATTTTCTGGCAGTTTGGAGGGATGTATCAGGGTTCGTGATGCCCCTGAGTCACACAAGAATTTGACTTCCCTCCCTTCTACCAAGAGTGTAACTTCTGGTTTTGTATCTGCTAAATAAAGCTCCAAGCTCAATAAAGCTAGGTCCAATATTTCATTTTCTTCATTGTCACTGACTTCCTGCACTTCCTCTACTCCCTCTATCACATTCTCATTTGTCCTTTCTTCGCTAGCCCCTTCTAGTGATTCCTGACTACCATATAGTCAGTCCTCACCCTCCTTATCTTCCGTTGTTGCCTTCTTGTTTTTCTTGCAATCCTTTGCCAAATGTCCCTTTTTACTGCATTTAAAACATTCTCCCTTTTTCTTTCACCCTTCAAAGTCCTCTGATCATTGATCAGATTGTTTGTTTCCCTGTGCATTTTTCTTGCCCTTTTTCCCAGACTGTACTACATAAACTTCTTCTCCATCTTCTCCAGAAAATACTTGAGCTTTCTTTTTCTTTTTGCTATTAAAATGCCTTTTGGCATGCCTAGCATATTCAAGTAATGATTGTAACCTGCTTGTTGGATGGTCTACCATATGTTTTGTAATAAAACTGCTTATAGGTGCAATACTGCCCTTTAAAAATGCATTCTTTAATTGCTGTTCATATGGGGAATCTTGTGTTTGATCTTCAGGAGCCTGCATTCCACAGTGGTTATTAAAACACTCTAATAATCTGGCATAGTACCAGTCAATTGTTTCACCTTCTTGTTGGATGCATTGATTAATGCAAGTCCAGTCTGCCCTAGGTTTCCATTTTTCAGAGATGCGGTCTGTCAGACCTTTTACTCTGGTGTCTAATTCTGCGCTGCTATGTGGGAGGGGACTTTGTGCAGCGTCACGGGGATTCCAGTTCCCACTAATCATGTACCAATCTGGCCCTACAATCTGTCTAACTACCTTTTCTATTTCTTCTCCGTTTAGGTTATAACTCAGCCTCATTCCTTGTAAATCTTCTGAGAATTTTCTAAAATTAACCTTTGGATGGGGAATTCCCTCAGTGGCTTTCCAGATGTCTTCTGGAGTCCAAGGTCTATACACTAAAATAGTTGGGTCCTGATTGTCTTGACCTGCCTGAGGATTGGGTACTTCTATAAGTGGGAATATTTCTTCTTCACTTATAGATCGTGAATTCTTAACCATTTGCCATAACTCAATGCCTTCATCTGAGTTACCTGCCTTTGTTTGGGACCTGGTCCTGATGGGATCTCTAATTTTAGTCAGTTTTAGTTTCATAATATCTCTATCTTCAGTGACTACAGGATATCATGGGGGTGGATTAACCTGTTCACTTGCTTCATATTCTGGTAAGGGAGGAGGAGGTGCTGATGCTATTACTAAGTTATTGTCCTCCTTATCTAAAAACATTGCTTTTGAATTTTTGTTCTTTTGTTCCCTACGGTTTACTTCCTCAAGCCACCTGTGTGCCTGAGGAATTCCTAATCGACGTTGCTTTTTTACCCGACCTTTGGAATCGCTTTTGAGATGTTTGATAAGTTTGAAAAGCAAGGATTTTTCTAATTTTCCATTGAATTCATATTTATTAACCCATTTTGAATAATATCTAATATTGTCGGCGCGCTGCGACTGCATATATTTTGCGTCTTCTGTTAAAGGCAGATTTTGGGGTCTTTTTGTGCAATTATTACCCATTTTGTTCTACCCTTTGATCGTTACGTAACTTCTCTTAATTTTTTAACATGGTACCACGGATTTTGTTATAGTCTCTTCAGAATGACTGCCTACTTATTCTGTTTCTCCTGATCTATGACAAGACAGTAATCTTTTTTATCCCTGACTTGTGAGAAAAATACAGTCTGACAAAAACAATACCCATCTAGTCCCTGATCTAAAACAGAAAACAGAAAAAAGTAGATTCACCTTACCTGAGCCCATGTGATTGATCACCAATTCACGGAGACCCGTCCTTCAGTGACAGATCAGAAAGTGGCTGGCCTCTTTTGAACGACAATTCAGTCGGAGGACTTTCCATATAAAAAGAACCGATTTGGCTTCTTCCCTGTCCGGCTTCAACCACCTGGCCGTCTGATCCGAGGTGAAGAGAGGGTTCCGGTCCGAAGGACCAATCTGTCAAAGGAAAAAACTTCAAAGACCAATTTGCATTAGGTTCAAGCAAGGCACCCTTTATTACTTGCAGCAAGGAGACAAAGCATGTAGGCACAAGGTTTGTCTGAATTACTGGTGATTAGTATGTTATTCTTATACTGTTCTCTTCCTGTCACACAGAAAATGTTACTATTCTATTGCTGACATAGTTAGACACAGCTTTCTGTATGTTCTACAGAAAATGTTACTAGACTTATTGCTGACTAGGTTAGATTATTTGCTAGCTTGCAAAACATTTTGAGAAAAACAACCTGGCCTTGGGCTTATTTTAGCCCATTTTAACTTTTCAATTCTTCAATTGTACTGTTCTAATACATGTGTTACATTTTGTCTAGATTCAAGGTACATTTCTAGCTTTGGTACAAGTAATGCTGACTATGGTTTATACTTTCAAGCATCTATTGTTTTCTTTATCAAAGCTTCTAGCATCTGCATACTTTCTCATAGCATAAGCAGAAATGAATATCTCTTTGTTAAGTTTCATGACATTAGCAGAAATGAAATGCTTCTTGTTAAGTTTCTAATAGCTGTGCAGATTCATGAGGTGTGAACAGAATAAATGTATTAACCCTTTTAAACTTCAAATGCTTAATGCACTAAGCATGCATATTACTATTACACATTTTTCTAACACACTGTAAGTGAGGTTCCCTTGGTTGATGATTTGATATATCCACTACAAACCATCTTCTAATTCTGGCCATCAGTTCTGGAACTTTAAGAAGGCAAATGGTCAGATTAGTAGAAGTAATATGCCTTAATTATTTGGTGATAAATGGGAAAAAAATATCTATTGTGAGGAAATAAAATTTAGCAAGCTTTATTTAAAAGGACAACAGGCAGAAAACATTCCATCCATAGACCTTGTGTCATCTTATCCCTTCTCCAGTCACAACTTATGCAGTACGTTATCTATAACAACCTTTTCTCCAAAGCCGAGCATGATTTTAGACCTCATCATAGTATTACCAATGCTTTCCTCTTCACCACTATCATACACCATCATAGGAATGATGGCAATCTGTTATATTCACTACTCTTAGATATATCAAAAGTATTTGACACAATATGCATTAATATCTTTATACTGAGCATTCTTCCTTTGGCTTCTATCTGACTCATGGGAAGCAAGCAGTCAAATGGAAAGAAAATCTCCATTTCTTCCTACTAGTCACTTTTGATGTCCTTAAGGATCAATATTAGGCCCCATCTTATTCAGCATTTTTGTAACCAAACTAAATATTGTCTCCCACCTCGCTAGTGAAGTTCAATATGCTTATGACAAAGATCTTATATGTGCAGCCTAATCTCTACTATGAGTACAAGACCTCACCCAAAGTTCTTTTTCTGCTGTTGAAACTTAGCTAAAGGACACAGATCTACTTTTAAATTAAAAAAAACTTGTATTCTTCACTCCTAAACAATACCAAAAGGAAAGGCAATATTTTGTAATAACCTCATCCAAAAACTGAAAGTATAACCCCAAACAGAAATTCTGGGTATCCTAATTGACATTACCCTCAAGTATGACTAACACATACTGCAAGCTATTAAAAAAGACAATAGAAATGGTCTCCCTCTATAGAACCAACACTACCTGACAGATGAATGCAAGACAATATTAGCGTCTACCTAGCTTCTTCCATCCCTACTATATGCCTTGTCTTTTTTTACAAACCTAAATACTAAACTTACATCTAAACTCTCCAGGTGTAACAAGTAGGCAAATTTAATGCCAACTTTATTGATAGGACTCATCACTGAATAGTCTGAAAACAATTAAATTTACTGAGCTATCTAATTCTTTAATATACACACAACTTATTATAGTGCACTAAATCTTATACAAGCACTAGAAAAATGTACAGCACAAAAAGATGTAGCACTACCCTCCTGGGAAAGACCTTTGCTCAACCTGTGAGCTCTTTATAATATCAACAAAGTCTAATGACTCAGCTGATGACTCGTTATACTCCCACTACATGTCTAAAGTCTGGAACACCATTCTTACATACCTAAAACAGACCACAAAACCTTCCACCCTCAAGCTCTAACTAAAATAACATGTAGTCATGTACATGCTTCTCATCTGGGTAGCACAATTTGTTTTTGTTACTTCATACCTCCATCCCTTTATAATCTCTCTCCCCTTCTACACAACAAGCCTTTCTACCACTCCAACTCAGTTTCATTACTACCTTAATCTCCACTTTACTTTTCAATTTCTTTATGACCCTACTCACTTTATCCATCTTCTTCAATTACTTTCCACCCCTCTTTTATAACCATGTTCTTTGTCAGTAAGTACCGTAACATACTTATCCTTACTGTCCTTGACTTATCGGCTATGCAATGCCTCTTTCCCTCTTCCTGCTTTTACTGCTGTCTACCTACTGACTAATGTTTCAAATTACTTACCTCAGTTTTATTTATTCCAAACATCTATACTGCATGGTAACTGTTTGAAATGTCGAGACCCACTAAAACTAGTCCTACAATACACAGACTGAAAGGCCAAAAGAACAGACTTACGTATACTAAGTCCAAGATGTAGTTTCTCAGAATATTCCATTATCTCTGAGGTATGACCATTTTGGAGTTGGTATATATAGGTTCGATGGGTGCCGTGGGAGATGCCCTGCAAAATGAAGTTTAAAGTAGAAGAGAGATTTTTCAAAGTTTGCTGTTCTCTGGGTTTTAAGTCTTTTTTTTTATTTCATCTTTCAGCAATCTACATTTTGAGTGCCAACATTTCATTAGGGAGCCATACTGCATCCCTTCTTATCCATGTCTTATAAAACATATCTAATGTTTGCTTATCACTTTTATTACTCATGAACTGTTTGCCTACTAAATATTTTATACTTGCAATCTAACATCATGTATAATGTCATCACAGAAGAAATACCTGCTGCGTCTTTGTATAATGTTACTACAGAATAATTAACCTGTTTGTATTTAGGTGCCTTAAGAAATATCTGTGTAAAAAAAAAAAAAAAAACTGTTTTGTCATGAGTATCTTTAGTGTATCTGCTGGAGCACTTCTTCATGGGACTCTGCTGAAGATGTGATTTGCCCCTTTGGACTTCCTAGTAAACAAAGACACATACAAACTGCAAATATATATGGTGATTCTGTTATGGATTTATGCCCATCATTTAATTAGATTAATTCCTTAAGGAAACACAGAGAGCATATTAAAACTAAAATTGATACAACAGCTGCAGCATGATATTATATTGCATTGATGCAAGTGTGGGGGCATGACTCGTAATCCAGGTGACCAAGGTAAAGGTGTATCTCTTATCTGCATAAGAAGCATAGAATTGAGCAACACAGGGGCAGATAGACCTGTGCACATCAGTGAATAAAACAGTAAAGAAAGGTTTAAGAATTCAAAATTCTTTTCCAACAGTATCTTAGAATAGAATCATAATATAGTTGATCCATCATATAGCACTGTATGATTCTCCATTATTGCCATGTAGATCTACAAAAGTAAAAGTGAATCTTCTCTAAAATAAATACTGGCATGGAAAGAAAATACCAGCTACAAAGAGAAAAAAGTTAAACAGGTTCCTTTATTAAGAACATGGGGTAATTTGTGTGCCTTTATACTTATTTGAAGTTATGTTTGGCTAAGATTACCCTTATTCCAATTTTCATTCTGCACATAAAGACAGCCATCGGACATTTCTGGGAAATATGTTATGAATGCTGCATCTTTTCTAGATCTTCTTCAGCAGTCATTAACTACAGACAAAAATACTGTATGTTTGTGTAATACATGATCTAGAAAACTATGTCCACTATATTGGGGTTTAAATTTGAAACTCAGTCTGGGAAGAATATTTGTTTATATAGACTCAGTATTAGTACTACAGGAAACATTTATTATACAAACAAACAGAACATCTTCATACAGTGGTGGAGTGTCCAGTCTGCAAAACATGTTGGCAACATTGCATATTGTTATATTCAGGAAGATTTACATATTACAAAAACAACAAAGGAGGCTCCAGACCACGGCTACTAAAAACATTATAAAAGTTTAATCCAAAGAAAGCGCTTTCGTAGCTCAAGGCTACTTCATCAGACAAAACTTACATCAAAATATGCAGTTTATATACCCTCAAGTTAAATAATCAGTCAATTAAATAACTAATTACCTTAAAGGCACATAGCCAAATTCATTGACACTAAGTAAACTCAAAATGTAAAACTGCATAAAAAAGCATATTTTACATAGTTCATTCATCCAACAGTGTATATATATATATATATATATATATATATATATATATATATATATATATACTACAAAACTAATGAATACACATCAAAAAAACATTTCAAGAAACATTTACCTAGTACATGGGCCTATCTAAAGATGTGTATACATATTATAAAAACATATATTGTCACTATAAAAAAATTTCATTCAGAATGCATAGAATATATAATAAAATAAATACATGATTTAACTAGCCACTGTTATCTGATGCCTCTATCCATTAGTACTGGTTTAATACAAATGTTATCATTGATGCCCTGACCAACATTGGCTTGCAGCCTGATTATCCATTTAAGTTCCTTGACTTCACCTTTATTCTTAACACCACCCCTTCTAATACTGTATCTGACCATATCTATCACTAATGCTCATGTGATGCTCATTACCACATAACATGGTATGCTTCGCCAGGGCATTGGTATCGATTTGCCTAGTGATATCATAGAGGTGTTCCCTCATGCGATCACATAGTCTACGTGTTGTCATCCCTACATAAAAACAGCCACATAATACACAGGTGGCTAGGTACACTAAATTAATAGCACTATAATGTGCTGTCAATTTAAATGTATATACCCTCCCTGTATCAGGGTGTGTGAACTTCCCTGTACTGTCATGAAAGTCACAGAACCTGCACTTCCCACACGGGTGTGTACCAAATATCACTCCCTCTTCAGAGTTAGTTGATTCACGACTAAGTCATGGACCACATAATATTCTTTTCAAACACTTCTAATCTTATAGACATATCTAGGTTTTCTCCCATGATTTCTTTCACCTTGTCATCTGCACATAAGATATTCCAGTTCTTATCAAAAATCCTTTGTAATAACTGTGTATTGCTAGAGTAAGTGATAGGCATTCTCAATGCGTTGTTTCTATACTTCGGTGCTATGGAAGAAGGTTCCTGTTTAGAGAAGTATGGGGTAATATCTACTTCTCTTCTGTTGTTAATATCCATTGTCGCTTGAGAAATTTCTGTCTCACTATAGCCTCTCTCCAGTAATCTATCTTTCATATTCATAAACTCCCTTTCAAATTTCATATCATTAGTTATTAACCTGGAGGTTCTCACCCCTTGCCCTCTAATAACATTTCTAAAGATGTGCTTGGGGTGCATACTTTGTGCAAATAAGAATTTCTCTAACATTCCTTTCTAGACATCTCAGTATCAAATTGATTGTTGTTTTTTTGTATAATTCTGACATCCAGGAAGCCAATTGTGGACAAGGAACTCTTCATTGTAAATTTTAAAAATTGTATACTTTTACCTAATTTAACAAAAAGGGGGTTGAAAGTATTGCTGTCACCATCCCACAGCATAAAAAGGTCGTCCACAAACCTTCTATAAAAGCCAAGTCGGCCTTGCATTTCTGTAATCACAAACTGTTCTTCCCAAGCTGCCATGACAATGACACATGGTGTGCCCTTAGCTACACCATCCAGTTGTCTATAAACAGTGTCACCAAACACAAATAGGTTATTTTCCAAAATGAGTTCCATCAGCATGGCTAGGAAGTCAATAAATCGATTATCATAGGTCATGTCTTTCAACAGATACTGTCTAAATAATTCTATCCTTGCTCTATTGGGAATCATAGTAAAAAGGGATTGTACATCTAGAGTAATCATTAACCATTGTCTGTTAAGGTTGGCATTGCCAACAAACTCATGCAATCTCCCAGAAGTTGCTTGGTATCCCTCAATATAAACCTATTCTTAGACAAAACAGCCTTTAAGTGTTGTTCCACAAAAACAGACAATGGCTCAGTGTACCACCCTCTCCCTGCCAAGTCTATTAATAAAATTGCTTTCATATTAAGATTAACATGAAAACAAAAGCTAAGGAAGAAATGATGAGGCTACAATAGTTCATTAATCTGTGTGATACTGATGATTCATATGCATTCAGATATTTTATTTTTATTTTACATGTGTTAACCAGGTAAGTGTATTGGTCCATACCTCTCAACTGCTCAGATTTGTACTTCATGTTTTTGGTCCATTCTTCATAAAATTTCTGTATTCTTGCAAATCATAGATGGTAATAATAATAATGACATGCATATGTGGTTAAGCTTCTTAATGGCATCTTCCAAAAATGAATGCTAATACAGAATATGTTGTTTTAGCAACTTCCTATGATTATAAAAGCAATATTTAAGATCTGTCGATGATTATGAGATTTTGTCCCCTTCCCCCATTATTTTTTCTTTTGTCCAGATTTTTTGTGCTTAGAAGTTGAACCGTATTCCAAGACCCTTTTTAATCATAACTTAGGTCATAAGGCAAGAGAAAACAGATTTTTGCAATACTGTAGAATGCAAATATTAACAGCGGTACAGGTATGACATTATAATAGCATTTATACTATAAAAAGGTTATATGCATAATGATTTTGTACAACTCAAGCAATAGCAAACAGAAGAATGAGTTTAGGATAATGTGAATAATCCCTAAATGTGAACAAGTACATTCTAATTCCTTACAACTCCTTACTCTCATTTCTTCACTTACTTCCTTACTTCTATCAAATTCTCTTCCCTAACTTACCTTTAATATCTCTACAAACTGTCTAAAATTTCTATAAATATTAAATGATTGTCTAATAACTTGTATCAGTTCTTAACCAATGCTTTTATGTTATGTTTAATTTGTTATAATTATTTAAACTGCAGATATTTATATTTTATTTTTGAAGATTAAAAAATTATTGTTCTTAAAATGTTTAGTAATAATTTGTAGCTTTTCTCCCTGGGCCTCCCCTGAAAATGGACTTCTACCTAACCAGACTTTCCAGGTAATCAAATATCAATGAATAAATGAATGAATCAATCATTAAATAAATAAATAAATAAATAAATAAATAAATAAATAAATATAAAGGAGTGTGAATAAGTAATGCTTTGCCCAAAGCTATTTGTCAACAGAGAGTATAGAAGCATTAGGAATAAAGTAGCAATAGGGAGGAAGATACCTAGGTAAATATTTCAAAACAGGAAAAAGAAGCTAGATTGTAGTAAAAGATAGAATACTGTCCAAAGGTAAAAGCACAAACAAGTTTAGGGGTGAAAATAGCAGCATATGGATTTGAATGAGAGGGGAAACAAACTAACTGATTTAAGATAGAGATCTACAAGTTAAGGAAATATGTTAGTGAGCTATAGTACCTGTTCAGGTAGTGAGATATACATATTGTTACACCATAAGTAACAAAGCGAGTAACACTGCGAGCGGAGTCAAAAAAACAAAGATGTAATCCACAAACCACGTTTAATAAGTGCTTTCGGTAAGATCAATATCCCACCTTCATCAGACAACAAGAAAAATACAATGGCACCATTTTATATACTTCACAATTATCTCAATTGATTAATTAACAATTAAAATACTTGAAGCTGCTTGTCCTTAAAAAAGTATTACAACTCGGCAAAAACAGGGTCAGTGCTAAGACAAAAATGGGCAATATTATAATACATCTACTTATTGAAAACTGTACATAATAAATACATTTTAAATATTCTAGATAAATAATTATTATAAAACTTTAAATATTAAAAATGAAAAATGGAAAAAAAACTTTTGAAATGCCATCAAAAAGAAGTACAATCCAGAAGGAATGTTACTAGACTTATTAAAATAAATAGCAACTATGTTATAGGTATATTTCAACCCATAAAAAACTAAAAATATTAACACATATTATATAATCTATTCAGGACTAAATATTTTAAAATACATTTAATAGAAACAAGTTTGTTTAGACCAGGGAAAATGTAAGCTTGTGTTTTAATCTGCCACATGATTTCATCTATTTCTAGAAGCAATTGCCACGGTCCACCTCTAGGATCGACATGTCTCTGCTGCAAAATAGTAAATCTAAAATTATGCTCAGGAAAAGCCATCACATGTCTGGCTAAAGCATTATTCATATCCTTCTTATTAATTGCGTAGATGTGCTCATAAATACACTGTTTAATTTTTCTCTCAGTCTTTCCGATGTAAAATGCAGGACACTGGGAGCAAATAGCTGCATAGATAACCCCCTTACTAAGGCAATTAAACTTCCCATTGATGTACAATGTATCATTTTTTATTTGGACTTTATTATCGACCATAATAAATCTGCATTGGTGGCATGCCCCACATTTCGACATGCCTAACTTACCAAATACTTTAGGCTTACTCTTTCTTTCTAATAATGCTTTTAAATTAGCTCCTCTTCTAAAAGTGACTTTTGATTTCACTCCTAATATTTTTAATAAGCCACTATCTTGTAAAATAAAAGACCAATTTTTATACAATATTTCTTTCATTCTATAATGATCTGTAGAATAAGTGCAAAGAAAGCTGACTCTATAGTCAGATTTTGCATCATTTCGAGCCGCACAAATAGGCGGTTCGAACCCTTCAACTCTTGGTTGTGACTTATTAACCAACAAAGGCATAAAATGACCTGTGCTCCTCTTATAACTTACTTCAAGGGAAATTGAATCTATCATAGCCTCAGGATAGCCTCTGTTGATAAACATGGTCTTAAGAAGAAGACATTCAGTCTGAAAATCTTCTTCATCAGTGACCATCCTAGCCGCTCTGACAAGCTGTCCTTTCACAACGACCTTCTTTTGGTGATATGGATGGCTACTGGTGAAGAAAAGAAAGGAATTAGAGTAAGAGGGCTTTCTATATATGATACTTTTATACCTTTGGTTCGTAGTGTCCTTAAATAATTTAACATCTAAAAAGCTAATGGATACTTCTTCCAATTTAAAAGTAAATTCAAAGAAGTCTGTCATAGACGATATACTGTCAATAAATTCAGAAACCAGGGTTTTTGGTCCCTTTCATATTAGGAACATGTCGTCCTGGTAATGCGTATACCAGGCAACATTTTTTTGAAACAGTCTATTTTGGAATAACAGCATTATTTCCCAATGGGCCATAATACAATTAGCAAAAGTACCCCCACAGGGGGAGCCCATGGCCACTCCAGATCTTTGGAGGAAATAATGTCCGTCAAATATCATATAGTTGTTTTTCAAGACAATTTCAAGCAGAGTTTCCACTAAATAGATTGCGTTTTATCAATATGTTTAAGGGTCATGAAATCCCTAATCCACTCTAACCCCAGAATTTGGGGAATGACAGTGTACAGATTTTTAACATCGATAGTAAGGAAACAGGAGTCTTCTCTATATTCCAGTTTATTAATATTTTCAAGGAAGCTCCATGAATCCTTACATATCTGAGATTCTTGTTCGATCAAGGGTTTCAAGGTGCTATCTACATATTTAGAACAAGCATATGTGACAGACCCCGTCCCATCAACTATTGGTCTAAAGGGAGGATCATTAAGTCTCTTATGGATTTTTGGGGAACCAAAAAGAGCTGGTACTCGAGGGGCATGCATTATTAAATACCGGTGTATATCCATATCTATGGTCCCTTCCAAAAATTGATCATCAAGTGTATTTTTAATCTTTTTATATGCTATATTAATTTCATTAATACTGACTGGTATATACACTAGAGTTTGCAAATGTGTTTCCATGCTCAAACTATAAAATTTTTGGTTCATAAAGACCAGTCCACCTCCTTTATCGGGTTTCATGACCCTAATCCCACAATCATGTACTAGGTTGAGGTAATCTCTTTTAGATTCCGTAATATTAGACTTTCTCTTCTTATAAGAATACTTATTTTTTTAAATGGATCTCAAGTCCATTTCACAAGTTTTTTCAAAGATATTCAAATTAGCATGTAATGGTGGATTAAACATGCTTGACACTCTAAGAGTGTTTGTAAGGGAAGGCATACAACCCATAAACACATTCAAATTAAGTTTACGTACAAATAACTTTAAATCCATAATAGTTTTAACAATGTCCATATCTCTGTCAGGGAAAAAAGACAACCCTTTAGAGAAAAAGTCTGTCATTCCGTCAGTTATCTCCAAAGAGGTATAATTATAAATCCCAGAGGAAGGGAATATTATACCATGAGCAGTAGAACATGTTGCCCCTTTGTATAAGAAATATGATTGTTTATAGGACAGTCTAACAGGTTGGGCTATTATGGCACTAATTAAAGATACCACACCTTCTGTAATGGTATCTAAGGAGATGGAAATAGAAATACTAACAGTTGATTTATTAGGTCAATCAGATAGTATAAGAATAAGATGCTATCATTAGACAAATATGGATAGAATTAACCACAATTAATTTCTCAAAAAAATAGAAGCAGTATTTAATAATGGTAAAATAATTCTTTTAGGTGATTTTAAATATCCAGATATTATTCGGAAGACAGTAAGCACAGATAGTAACACTTCTGGCAAGTTTATTGAAATGATAACATCCCACAGGATGAGCCAATTGGTAGATCAGAATACAAGGAAAGACAGCTTGTTAGATTTGGTGATTACAGATGATATGAAACATATATCTAGTCAGAAATTGGTATACCTCTGAAATGTTCAGATAATAATTCAATATTTTTTTTCATAAAGAAAGATTTCTGAACAACATAAGGAGGTATGATTATACCAAAAGAGATTATAACAGAGTTGAATGTGCAGTTAATGAAACTGATTGGAAATATATAACATCAGCAAATGATGGTAGTTACTCTATTCTGGAACCCATTATGTTTCAATAAATTAAGTTACAATACCCTATAAATCTAATATAAGAAAAAAATATCCTTATTGGTGGAATAGAGACTTAATAAGATTGTACAGAAAGGAAAAAAAGGTATTTCAAACATACAAAAAAATACCCCCTAAATATGAATAAACTGAATAAAACAGTTTTGTTACTTCAGAACAAGATCAAGTATAAAAAACAAATTATGAAATTCAAATAGACAAAAATAATAAAAAATGATTACTATCAGTGCATTAATTTGATGTGGAAAATAATAAATTCAGTTCTGTCTGTAGAAATTAAAGATAATAAGCTATTTAATTCAATAGAGATAGTTAATGAATTTAGACTTAATAAGGGTGAAAATCTTATGTATGAAAAAACAGAAACTTTTCCACATGCTTGTCTTGTAATAACATCACAAAGTATAACTATAACACTAATGAGGTTATGCATACAAACATTGGTAGGACCAGTCAGAATCCCAGCAAAATTATTAAAAACTTAAATAATGACATTAAAATAGCACTAACTGCAATATTTTATTCCTTGTTTAGAAATGTGTCATGTTCCAATAATATGGAAAAGGTCAATAGTCAATCAACTTATAAAAAAGGGAAAACAGCAGAGATGGAGAACTATCAACCAATTTGTTTGACCTTAATATTAGGTAAATATTTTGAGAGGTGGATTGGAAAAAATGTTGTGTTTGATATCATATAAATTATTTTCTCTTTTCCTAAGATTGATCAATTGTAAGTAATTTAGCAGAGTTTTTTGACCAGATAACAGCTATGAATAAAGGAATGTCCACAGCAGTCATTTACTTGGCTCTAGGTAAAGCAGTCAACATCCTGCCTCGTAACATGATATATGAAACATTAGTGAGGAATAATTAGAATCCCTGCCTGATCAACTGGATAACTGTATGGACAGGAAACAATAACAATTCAAAGACAGAACTCTTTGGCTCTTTTAGTAAACTCTGGTGTACCCCAGAGTTCATTATTAGGACATTTCCTATTTATTATTTATTTATTTATTTCACATTTGTTGACCAGGAAAGTCCAACTAGATGCTTGTCCATTGTCAGTGGAGGCCTGGGGAGAAAAGCTCCACAGTTAAATTTTAAGCAAAATATAAGGTGTATACAGAAGCATTAAAATTTACACAGTACCAAACCTAACACTGCCTAGTAACATAGCATTGAAGCTTAAGATTTAACATATTTATATAGACTGAACAAAAATAGTCACTGCAACAGTCACAGTAATTCTGGAATGCTGGATAAACAAATATGCAGATGACTGCATGTTAGGATTTATTGTTTCAAATGAGAATAACTTCAACAACATGCATAGGTATCTGCATGAAATATCAACTTGGGTTGAAAAAAAAATTGGCATCAGATTTAGCTTAAAGAAATGTAACATCATGTATTATGGAAAGAAACTTACAAAACAAGTGGTAATAATACAAGACATTGTATTATCAGAAGTTGATGAATACAAAGATGCAGGAATAATAGTAACACCAAAGTGATCCCGTTCTAAGCATATAAATTCAATAGCAATAAAAGCAATGAGACAACTTGGTCTGTTACCAAAGACCATCTCCCTGCATGAGGAAAAACATCTGGTTGAATTGTATAAAACATACACAAGCCCTGTGTTGGAATAATATCAATGCTTTTTGCTCATATAACAAAAGTGATGTAATACGACTTGAAAAACCACACAAGAAATTCAATAAAAAGATTCCTGCCTCTAGAGTATATAATTATAGAGAAAGGTATCAGAAGCTGGAATTGTCTATGATTCTTTATCAATAGTTTAGAGGAATACTAGAACCTGCATATAATGTAGTTTAGGATGATATAAGCATTACTGAATTTAGACATACATGATAATATAAAAAGTAAAAGACATAAAAGCATGTATAGGATCACACCATTTAATGCCACAAAATGTGTTCTTGTATAACACAAA
Organism: Protopterus annectens; assembly: GCF_019279795.1. Taxonomy (NCBI): domain Eukaryota; kingdom Metazoa; phylum Chordata; order Ceratodontiformes; family Protopteridae; genus Protopterus; species Protopterus annectens. The sequence goes on along the minus strand of NC_056737.1, from coordinate 779,576,763 downwards.
AAAATTCCTAGTTTATGGAACAGATTACCACTTAGTATTAGAAGGTGTGTATCATAACAATTTTTAAACAGAAATTAGAGGATTGGATGTGTTCTTGACTATAATACCCAGGTTTTGAGGAACAAGTGCTTCTTGTTGGCCTTAAGATCTGAATGATGTAGACTTTCTGAATGTAGAAATTTATGGCAATGGCTTGCCTATCTTTTATTGTTAACAGTTGGGGGATTTTGTATTATCATCTGACCTGTGCGAGTAGCTTTTGTGTTTGGATTTTGACATACAGTAGAAAAGAAAGACATTATTCCAGCAGATGGCCCATATATTTTTGTTGAGTGACTTATGGTAGACACTGCTGAAAATGGTCAGAGATGTGAAGGGGTTTTGCTGAAGTTAGTCTTGTATTTGTCCCAAATAATATGATGCAGATTTTTTTTTATATTTAAAAATGGTTTATTAGGGTACATCCAGCTCCAGAGTAGCCTGAAGATATTTTGCAAAGATTCTGTGATTTCATTCAATAATGCTGATGCTCTGGTGATGACAATGTTATCAGCATAAAGGAAAATTTAAAGTGGGCATCTTCAAAGAAAAATCATTGATAAACAATGCGAATATCTGGGTCCCTAGCTCTGATCCTTGGAGAATCCTGATAGAGGTAGGTACAGAGTCTCATTTGGCTGTCTCAACTGTCAAATTAAAGTTCTGTCAAGCAGGAATTTATGAAACCAAGTGCACACTTCCTCTGAGAAATGACCATTCCTAAGCTTTTTCAGTAATATACTATTGCTGATACATTCAAAAGCTGTTTTAAGGTTTATGAACACAGCACCTGTAAGTTTGTCTTTGCCGAAATTATTATAAATACCACTAACTAACAAGATAATATCTGTTGCAGTGCTAAATCTAGGTCTGAAGCCATACTGGTTATATGTTTGGATGCCATATTCAAATATGTAGGCTAAAATGTGTTCGTATATATTTTTAAATACTTAGCTCAGGAGTCTAGGCAAGCTATTGGTCTGTAGTCTTCAGCTGTTTAAAGAGATGTAATCTTTGGCAGCAGAATTATGGAAGATCTTTTAAAAAGTTCAAGAACAGATTTAGTACATAATAAGAGATTTAGTATGTGAGTCAGAGGGGAAGCACATGGTTCTTCCTGATTTGAAGAAGAAAGGACATATTGTGTAAAAGTATGTTGGTTATATATATCCTTGGCATCTTTTTTAGTCATGGATTTGAAGAGAAAGTATGGTTAGTCAGGGTAGTTGGATAATTGTTCCACAGGTTTCGGCATTGCAAAATGGTTGAATGCAATTTGAATGTTTTAGGGTGGGTTACTTATTATGGTTTATTTCTTGGATGGTGTATGACTGTATGTGCTGTGTGCCCTTTATAACTTTAAATATATTGTGGCAAGATAAAAATATTTCAGTATTCCGGAAAGAATGAACTTATTTATTGACTTTGTTTATCAGAAAAGTCTGACTGAGTCCTAGGTACCCATTTTCAGTAGAGAACCAGGGAGAAAAGGTCCAATAACAGCATAAATGACAAGACATAAACCACTTCTTCAGAAAGAGGTTGGATAACAGTTGTAAATGCTATGATTGCAGTGAAATTAACAATATATTACTTAGTGTACAATGAGCAGTATATAAGATAAAATGTAAGTTTGAAACTGTGGAGTATTAGTTTATGTACTCAAAGCGTGGTTTAGATGTACAAATAAATGCTTTGTTCAACTGGATTATTTCTAGAGATAATTTGGATAGGCTAAGAAATTAGGATGGAATAGTCTCCAGGGTAACTAAAAGATTATGTGTAATGTAGCCAAAAACAGATTTATTGAGACGGGAAGCTGTAAGTCGAGAAGACAAGGAGCTGAGATGATAGGAGAGTGTAGGTTGGAAGTACAGTGGTATTAAACCAGGATGGGTACATGAGTAGAGTCAGGTGGAGGATAGGAACTCCTTTAATGATTGTTGTAAAGAAAAATGATTAGAAATTGATCTTCTGGGAAGGGGTAAGTTATTCCAGCTTTTGGCTACAGAGTATGAATAGAGGCATTCTCCTGCTGTTTTGTTAGGTTTAGAGATGGTTGGGAGTTGTTTGTACTTAGTTAGATCTCAGTGATCTATTTGGGAGGTAGGAGTGAAGTGTAGAACTAAGGTCAGGACAGGTTGTGAGTTAAAGTGAGTTGAAGATAAGAAAGTTGATGACAGAGTTCGAGTCTGTCAGGAAGCATTCTCCTCCACTGAGATATCACTTAATTTGAGAACAACACAGTGATGGGTGTTGTGAGTGGCATTAGTAGCAAATTTGGCAATGTTATTGTAACAGCAATCTAGTTTTTGTTTTAGAGAGGAATAGGATGGTAAGTTGGTTAGGATAGGGGCTCTGTATAGGAAGGAGGGCAACAGAAAATTAGTGATAAGAGCAGGTTTGGTAGGAATTGTTTGTTTCTGTACAGCATTCTCAGTTTCTGGTGGGTTCTTTTAATATTATTCAGTATATGAAGATCAACTTGTAGTTTTTTATCAATGGTCATATGTAACAGTTTTGTATGGGGTGCTAGGTCAATTTCTGCGTTGTTATGGATAAAAACTGCAATTGATGTGATTGGGGGTAAGTAACCTGGGAGCAAAAAGAAGTAACTTTTTTCGGGGGGGGGATTAGTATAAGTTGGGCATCAGTAAGCCATTTCTGAAGAGAAGTGAATTCTTCCTGAGTTATTTGTTATAGATGAGTTAGACAATTGGATGAGCAGACAGTAGCAGAGTCACTGACCTACTGAATAAGGCAGCCTTAAGAACAGGAGCTGAGGAGATTGTTAGCAAAGATGTTAGAGGAGTGGTCCAAGTATAGATCCTTGCTTTATACCAGTGGTATTAGCTAGCTATGGAGACAGAGCCCCCTGCCATTTTACTGATTGTTGTCTACTGGTAAGGTAACTGAAGCACCAAAGGAGTGTGTGGGATGAAAGACCTAGGAGTGATAGCTGCTGTAAAAGTAGAGAATGAGAAACTGTATGAAAGCATTAGACAGGTCAAGGAATAGCACCAAGGCAAGTTTGCTGGAATCCCTAGCCTTGTTTACATTGTTCATGAAGTACAATTGTTTTGGATTGTTTTGAGTTATGAAGTTTAGACTGTTGCAGTTTTTTTTTGTAATACTTTGATTTAGTTATGTTAGTGATAATTCTAACAGATTCTGTCAGTGCCAAATAGTGACAATGTTTGGTTGTGATTGTTTGAACTTTGAAGGATTTCTTCTTTTAACTGTTAGTGATTGAGATGAAGCATTGCATTGATTTAAATAGATGTCTCAAAGAGTGGTTGTAACAATGTAAAGGTGGCACCATCATCTAGGAAACTAAACTGAACTTGGAGATCATGAAAGGAGTTGTGAATTAGCATAACATGCGAGTGGGCTACTCCCCATATAGGTAGGTCAGAAAGATTCCCCAGGTATTATATTTTCCTGTTTTAACTCATTCAAGCGTATAGTGCCTTTTTTATATATCCAGTTAACACCCATAGCTCCTTATGATGTTTAGATCTTTCTTGGGTCTGACTTTTTAACTAAGTTATTTACCAGCTTATAATAAACAGAATTAGAAAGAGCACAGATTTATTAGTAAAATGACATGAGGATAGTTAATCAAGGATGTCCAGCAGTAGAAAAGCTTTGATTATCTTAGGCTTTTTAAATGTATTTTTCAGAAAATGCTCTGGAAATCAAGGATATGTGTAGGCTGTAAGAGGTGCAACATTCCACACCACATAGGTGTTAATGAGTTAAAGCAGATTGGGGTCTTGTGACATCAAAAGGGATCCTAACCTAATATCCCTTGAGTCCTACTTCTGAGATAAAGAAGGGGAGTAAATACTGGACTACTAGATATCAATGGTATAAATAATAAGTGGCACTTAATGGATCCAGTACGAGAATCCAAACATGTTGGACTTTATGGAGCATTAGCTCATGCATAAAAGTCTGTCAAGGTGTATTTGAGACAATTATAATATATCTATTGACAACAGACTAGGTTACAGAATAAGTAAGACTTCCACCAAACCTATGTTCTTGTATATGTGACAGGGAAGACTAGTGGTAATCTCTGTTTGGGAGGTATATACATACCCCCGCCCTCATGTGGAAAGTTTCTTGAAGATGTTTGTAATGACATTTTTAAAGATACAGGACATTTTGAAAGTAGGAATTTTACTTGTGATTTTAGTCTGAAGTGGCCTGGCTTGAATACAATTCAGCTTAATGGAATAATTTTCTAATACAACCTTATTAATATAACATCTCATCCCACCAGGCTTGATTAGTATCAGGTTAGTGTCACTCTATGATGATGGCCATTTTCTATAAGCAGGTCTAAGTCAGAAGGCTCAGTGCTTACTCAGTGGTTTACCCTGAACCAAGATTGTAAGGGCCTAGTTTCATAGTATACCCCAAACGTGTTTAGTTCTGAAAACCACCTAGAGGTGCAGATTCATTTTTTATGATAACATTCTTTTAGTGCACCCACTCAATCATCTAAAATGTGTTTAACTAAAGATAGTGACCCAGCATATGTTACAAAATATAGACATTTATTTCACAGTCTTGGAAACAGGTGTAGATAAATCTGTCCCTGGTAACAATTTTATTTAAGGGAACTATATATAGTGAGGTACTTGGCCTTGTGTTTTTAGAAGGAATTGAGGGTTCAAGAACTAGAACAGCTCCTGACAAACCCAGTTTGAGAACTTGAAAAGCCAAACATTACTTAGACTTACAAGGCAATACTTTATAAAAAATCATTTATGTTTAAGCAATGTGTCAGTGTAAGGAAGATGTCTTATGGATGAAATTCTTTCATTAAATTTTTCTCTGAACCATATGATCCTTCAGAGTGTATACACAGAAAAGGTGCATTGCACTCAAGAACTGGATGCATAATTGACTTAAAGTTTGATAGAATACTAAAGGCCCTTGATCCTATGACCTTAAAGAGAAGTCCCATCTGTCCCATTGTTTTGTTTTTTATGTCAAGGATATGTAGCTTAAATTAAAACATTTTAATTATGATACTTAGGTCTTTCATACTTTCAAACACATTAAATGATCACCACCATTCAGGTTGATTTGAGGTTACATGATACATTACCTAATATCATAACGTAGTGCTTATTGCAAGTGAAACTTATCTCTAAGTTCTTAGTCCAAGAGTTGACTAAGTAGATATTTGGTGCATCCATATTTTTTATACAGTGACAAGTTTCCAAGTCTTACAATCATCCACATAGATTGCAACCCAAAAGTTCAGAATCTGAGAAAAGGTGGAAAGCACATAATTAACTAAAACAGGATTTAGCACACGTGAAGCAACACTTCTCCATGAAGAATATTCACTCAGTAGCATGACCCATTCTGTTCTTCTCCATAGCAAAGTGTTTTTTTTTGGCCCTACAATTGTTTTAGAAAAAAATGCTGTAAAAATGAAAAACTCTAAAAGCTCTAAGTAGCTGCAGTCCCTGGTATTGTGATCTCGCATTGCCTGTACATCACAACCACATAATGGGTCCAATTTGTTCCCCTCCCCATGTTTTATAGTGAGGACACTCCAAAAATATAAACTTAAGAAAACTTTTGGACTACCAGTTGATCACCTCCACAGCCTCTCTGCTTGTTTGCAGGTGGTTACAATGGCTGTTTTCAACTAAACTCCACTGGATTTTGACTTTTAATCCTTTCAGTAGCACTAGCTACTGTTTTGTTAAGCAAATGGGTACTTGTAGTGTTTTGGTTGAGATCTGCATCAGTACTGACAGCTGCATTGTATCCTCCCATGACTTCCAAGTTATTTGTACCCATTTTCTCGCTTGCCCTGATACAGTGTTCAATGTAGGTGGCATATAAGCTTTTTTTAACTTCCCCAATATTGTTAGTTACACTTCTCCTTCCTTGTTAAAAGTCTATCTAGTAGAGTATCTCCCTAGTCTAACCTCTCCTAATTTCTGCCTGCTTCTTCTGACTTTTGTATTTCTCCTAATTTCTGCCTGTTCCTTCTGACTATAGGACTCACTCACACTTTACTTACCTATCCTCCTGTTCCCAGTCAGCCACTATATTCACATCTGAAATCCCTTTAATTATAACTTCTGTTAAGCTCTTTGAATTATTATATTGGTTACTTACCCCACAGGGCTCCACTGATTGTTTTTGCAGCAGTTCAGCATAGATTGGCTCTGCCCATTCCATTCCCCTACCCTGCCCCCAATTCCCACTCACCACCACTACTTCCACATTTATTTATCACTGACTCCTCCCACTTCATCCTTCATCCAATCATGCACCACCTCTCCCAAACACTCACAAACCTAACTTAAAATGATTAACTCCATCAATACAATGTCTATCACCAACACATGTTTCCTTAGCTCAGTACTGGCCATTGCATTCCTTAGCACCCTTATTTACCTTACACAACTCCCTTACACCTCTTACACCCTTCCACTACACTGTATCTCTAACTACCAATATACTACATCATCCTCCTCCTCTATAACCCATGAACTTTACCCATCAAACATAACCCTCTTATATAAACACAGAGTACTACCTGTCATACCCTCTTCTAACTTACCGTAACCTCTACTCCATAACAAATACTCTACCTATCTCTTCTCAGACTCCCCTTCCACATTAGACTTTATCTCCCTCATACTAGATCATATTTCCCTCTCTCTTTCAGGTGACATTCACCCCAATCCCGGGCCCACCACCCTTCATCCATCTCCTCTCGCCCTCTATCATCCCCTCACACCACCAAGAGCATTCGCATTACCACAATTATCGCTCAAAATCTCCATTAAAAAAATTCCAAACCTACGTGCCTGGCTTACCCACAACCAGGCAGACAGAGCTGCCATCTCAGAAACTTGGCTGAAACCACACATAAAAGATAATTAAATCCTGCCACCTTGCTACCATGTGATTTGTAACAATAGGCCCAACAAAAAAGGAGGTGGTGTAGCCATAATCTACTCTTCCACCTACTCAGTTACCCCATACAATACTCCAACTCCAAAATTTGCCAACTCTGAATTAACCACAGCTCTCTTAAAATTGAACAAGCACAAGTGCATATGCATAGCTGCTGTTTACATCCCTCGAGGTAATAACATCCCTATACTAGAAGACATTTTCTCCTGGTTCTCCTCTAACATTAAAAAATGAAACCTTCATCCTAGGCGACGTAAACATTAACTGGGCCAACATTTACTCTCAATCTCCTACCAAAACAATAAACCTGTTTAACTTCACCCAGCTAATAAACTCCCCCACCAGGCCAAACAAAGATGGACCCTCCAGCTCCATCATTGACTGGATCTTAGTTTTTCATCCAAATCTAATCTCAAATTCAGGACTCCTTCCTGACTCCGTCAGTGACCATCTACCAGCCTTTGCTGACCAGTATCCTTCTCCCCTTCATAAACAACATCACTACATTCGAACCTGAAAACTGTCCAAATTAAATCCTGAAACACTTTCAGACTGTCTAAAACTAACTGACTGGACACCTTTAATAACTCTGCCCCTTGACAATGCCATCAATTACTTTAATGAAACTTTTCTGTACCTACTCAATAACCTTGCTCATCTCAGGACCAAAAGAGTTAAAGCTATAACTTTTCCCTGGCTATCTAAGGAAACTAAACAGATCATGCTCCTAAGAGACAAAAAGTGCAAACAATACCAAAGAAATAAACAACCTAATATCCTACTAGAATTTAAACAACTGTGCAATTCCATAAAAAAACTAATAATCAGAGACTGCAAAACATATTACTGTAAGCTTCAATCTGAACATACCAACAACCCTAGAAAATTCTGGAATACTATCTCCTCTCTCCTTCATCCCAGCAACTACAGACAACCCATGCCCAAACTCTAACTGCTCTGATAAAAAACAGCCTATATATTTAACACCTTCTTTGTGGAATGTATAGCCAAACTTACTGCCAGCTTCCCCAGCTCCCGTCCAATATCTTCCCCCCTTCCCTATAACTTCCCCTCTGATCTCAAAACACATACCCCTTCCTTCAGCCTCAATCCTGTGCCACACACACATAATAAAAAAATCCTCCTCCGACTGAAACCATGCTCCAATGCACCAGATAATTTACCTGCATCCCTCCTCAAACTATCTGCCAACAACATAGCCTTTCCTATCTCCATCATAATAAATAGGTCTAGCCAAGAATCTTATGTTCCCTCACTTTGGAGACAAGCATTCATCATCCCACTCCATAAAGGTGATAAAAATACTAACTCCACTAATTTCCATCCTATTGCCATACTTTCTCCACTCTCAAAATCTTGGAAAAATGTATTCACTCACAACTGATCCCTTATCTAACACAAAACAACCTCCTAACCCCCACACAACATGGATTCCATCCTGGCCACAGTTCCATCACTGCACTCCTCTCCTTCCTCAAGTCCATTAACCATGCTCGTGACTCCAGCAAAAACATATCAACCCTGTACCTAGACCTTTCCAAAGCCTTTGACACCATCTCCCACCTTATACTCCTATCATAACTCTCCTCACTCAATCTCTCCCCTTCCACCAAAGCTTGGTTCACTAGCTACTTCTCCAAAAGGCAACAAGCTGTTAAACAGAAACATTCCACCTCTTCCTTTCTATATACCCCTACTGGAGTACCCCAATGTTCTGTCCTTGGCCCCTTCCTTTTCAATATATTCATCAACAACTTTCACCTCTCCATCTCCAAATCTACACTAATACAGTATGTAGATGATTCAACAATCATCTGCTCAGCTGACACCCCTTCCGACCTTCTGCAGATAATCCAGTCAGCTTTCTCAAATACTGAAACCTCGATGCAAAACAACCACCTAGCCCTTAACACCAATAAAACTAAATTAAGTATTTGTTCCTCATCTAAACACTCCCCTATTGATAAAAATTTCTTCAAGATCACAAGGCAGAATAACATCCCCATTGAAATTCTCCCTCACACCAAACTGCTCGGAGTCATTATTGACAAACATCTAAAATTTGACATCCACATCCAAGCTAAAATGAAAAAAAAACAACCAAAAATTAGGACTCCTATATAGGCATAACCATTATGTCACACCCTTTACCAGAAAGACTCTTGCCTCTACATACCTCCTTCCCTCCCTAATCTATGGAGCTCCTCTGTTCTTGAATCTTCAGCTCAGCCTTCAAACTAAATTAGAAGCCTGCTACAATAAAATCTGCAAATTCACCACCAACTCTAGGAACTCATCCCATCACTGCAATGGCTCAAGCTTCCCCAACTATCTGACCTTCCTTAAACTCACCACTGCTCATAAGCTCATATTTAATCCATCCTCCTGTCCATCTTTCTCCACCTCCTTAACCCCCTATATTCCTAATCACTCACTTAGGTCAGAAAATCAAAACCTGCTCAAAATCTCCAAACCTTTAATGCCATCTGGACAGTCTCTGCTATCCTGCTCCTTAGTTAATCTATGGAACTCTCTTCCACCCTCCCTTAGAAATACTCCTAACCACTCTGACTTTAAATCCCTTCTTCATTCCTACCCATCTTCAAAGTGGGAATGCCCCTGCTCCTTCCCCACATTGGACCCTCCTATATCAAAACCGATCTTCTAACTCTGTGCATCATCTCTGCACTCACATCATCTGCTCTCCTACTCTTCCTTAACCTTCAAATTTTGTTAATAGTTTATTTCCAACAATTTCTCGTCTTCTTGTAATTCACTGTTAATGACCCTTAGACTGTACTGTTGCTAAATTTTTACTACTATTATTGTGGAATGTAAAATTTCAATTGTAATTCACTATTAATGACTTTTAGACTGTACAGTTGTTAAATTTTATTATTATTGTTGTAGAATGTAGATTTTTTTACTGTAGAATGCTACATAAAAGCTGTATGACTTTTTTGCTTTGTATGTGTATATGCGAATATATTTGTCATTGTTATCAGAGGTTTACTCCCTGAACTTCCACTGAAAATGGGCTCTTTTTAGGCTCAGTGGACTTCCCCAGTCATCATACTGAAATAAATAAATAAATAAATAAATAATAATAATAAATAAAACAAAGGCAGATTCTTCCCCTTCATGTCAAACCAAACACAACCAGTTTATTGTTCCTGGAACATCCATTACAATCCTGCACTGTATTTAAAATTCTTTTGACTTCTGTATCAAAGTGTTCATTTCAGCTTTTAGTTTACATGCTCACTTAGAAGATGACTGAATGGTTCTGATGTTAACAGTGTCAGTTTGTTTTCTGTGAGGCCTGATTTAATGTTTACTACTACATCATTCAGTAATTTCAGTAGATCATTAAGTTAGTCTTATTCCTTTAATATTCTTCCTCCCAAAAGAGGAGCATAGGCTGTCTAAACAATTTGTTTTATTTTCTGTTCCTTAAACAATCTTTCTCCCAAGAAAAGAATGTGGAGTGTGTTCTTTACACATATTTACCCTTCATGTGATTGGGTTTCCTGACACTTACTGTAACAGGCTCCGTTGGAGGGCTAGGTGGGTTGTGGCAAAGAAGAGAGTCTTACATCATAGTGGGGTCATCAGGTGTCATGTAGAAGACATCCAATGCAAGTGACATGCTGAAACCTTGCATCGTTTTCATAAATGACTGATTCTGACATATACACAGACTGCAAGACAATAGAGTTCCTGACTCTTTACAAGGCTGTCATAAACAACCTACTTCATTTATGTTTATTCTCATATCTGGCGTGTTTATTTGTTTCATTCTTATATCTATAAATAGGTCTTAATTTACAAAACACTTCAAGAGTTTCACCAAAGTGTGCTTTATTTCATTTAGTTGCCTTAGCTTTTACTTTCTCTCATGAACTAAAGGTCTAATTATTTGCAGCTTATTGCCCATCTTCTCTACAAATTATTGTATAATTCTGCTTTATACTCAGCTTTAAATTTGCAAATGATTAATGATTTTTAGAAGGAATACCATGTGTGTCTTTAATGCTGTATATCTTTTTTGAGTTATTTCCTGTATTTTATTATTTTATCCCCATGATCTAATGGCAAGGCGTTGGCCTCTTAGCAGTAGATATGTGAGTTTTTGAAACTGTTGAGCCCAAACTTTCCTTTTTCAATGTATGTACTGGCACAGTGGGTTAAGGCTGTGAGTAGTAGTTCCTTTGGAACAGGGTTGGATTCCTCCAACCCTCATTTGCCTACTATGTGACCTTGAGCAATCACTTAACCAGGGATTGCTCCTGGGTCACCCCTGAAAAGTGACTTTGTAGCCAGCTGGACGGCCTACCTGGATAACAAGCTGCTCTGGCAGTATTACAGGGATAAAGCCCTGACTATGGCCTAGCAGACACATGCTGGATTCATGGCTTAGGCTACTGATGGAGCAGCAGGGAAGTGGGAGGAAGTTTGTTGATATGCTCCTTAGGAGGAGCTTTGTCTAAAGAAGTGGGTTGTCTTCGGATATAAACAGCCAGTGGGAAGGTTATAAAAAAAATACTTAGTAACTATTCAGTCTACCTTTAAGCCTCCAGTGTATTTCTATTCATTAATTAAAAAACAACTAATCTCCGTGGTATTCCCGAAGTCTCAAAATAACCCACTAAACAAGTATAGTTGGTCCAAAACAGTGTAAGAAACTTCTCTGTGTGGAAGATTTTCAGTCCATATATCTCTAGTTAATCACTGTATATTAATCAGATCAGACAATAGCAGTAGAAGTAGCGAACTTAAACTCTTCTTAAGTCAAAAAAATTATAATAATAAAAAATATAGAATTGTACAGAATTACTACGTATTCAAAAGTAATCCAAGCAAGGCAGACAGTTTGTTTCCAGTTGAAAATCCTTTATTAAGTACACAGACAAGCGATCCAAGTAAAACAAAAATAGAGTAATAGCTTCCTCACAAGCTTTCTAAATATATAAATACTTTTATCAGGCAAGGCAGTGGTTTATTGTGCTGTAAAACAAAGTGCTATTGGTGTACATGTTAAATTTACATCCCTTCCCCCATCAGTGTGATTCCTGCCCTACTTAGTAGCTGTCATAATAATATAATCCTTATGTACCTTAAATAAAATTTATAATGATGTGGTACCTCTTATTTAACCAGATTATTAAGAAGATTATTAAGTTTGTGATTTTATCTAAGACAATATACTGCATGGCTGGAAATATATCAACCTTAGTCCATTTGGCAATCAAAAAATATATATAAATATATACATATACACTTTGCATGTAAAAAAATCAATTGTAAAAATCATATTCTATTTTCATAACCTATTGCTAACAAAGATCGCTTTCGTCCTTCTAGACTTCTTCAGGTCTGTGTACAAGAATCCTAAAAACTATCTATAATAATATGATTGTATAATTAGTTAGGATTGTTATTACACATTATTTTGAATAAAGTGGAAAAAAGAGAACCAGAAAAAGAAAAAAATAATAAGAAAAATGTATCATGATGGAAACAAAATATGCACTTTAATTAGAACTGATTTAAAATGGTATTTAAAACCAAATGGTAGAATAAAATAAAATAAAATTAGTCATGTAAACAATGTGGCAATTTTCTAAGTTCCAGTACACTTTTAATTGAACAGTAAAAGTTTAGTCCAGGCTTTCTAAAAGAGTTCAGCTTTAATTGTCACATGAGTTCATGTTTCTCCAGAATATTTGGGCTGTCTCCTTCAACATCACCCACAGCTAGTTGAACTTGGAGTAACTCAATGGGGTTTTCCCTGTCTAACCAGTCTATAGGTGCATTTATCTTTGATGAAGATAGATACTCCTCCTCCTTTGGTTCTTACACTTTCATTTTGCTGTTTGAAAGTGTGGAAGGCATTGTAGCCTTGCAAGGCCAGGGTATTCTGTGTGGTCCTGAACCACACTTCTGTGACTGCACAGATGTCAACATCCTCCAGGGAGAGGACTGCTTCCAGAGAGTGCAATTTCTGATTTAAACTCCTACTGTTTAGCAGCATAACCTTTAATTTATTTGTGAGTGATATTTTCACATCATAAATTTTGTTCTTGAGACCTTGTCTAAAAATGGCACTATGAGGGAGGCAAGTGCCTTAGCCAGTAACTGAAAGCCTACAGGTGACATGTGAAGACCATCTCTGGCAAAGCAGCATAGTCTATCAACCATGTAATCCCAGGCTGACAGGAAATGGATCCCCTTAGAATGACACCAGAAACTAAGCCAATTGTTGAAGTCAATCATTTTTGTTTATATTATGGTATAATTTTAGGTGAGGATAGAATGCTGCTAAAGGCTACGAACATAGCTGTCTGGGACACACATTAATACAGCTCAATCATGTATCTCTTCATATAATCCAGTGAGGTACATCTTGAGTCATTTACACCAATGTGACCTATGACAGAGTCATAATGGTACTTGTTGTTGAGAGACTTGAGTGCATGTGTCATCTGACAGATCCTGATACCTGATAGACAGCTGACCATAACCTTCTCCTTGTCCAGCCTGGTGAGTGGGACATCTGTGTGTCTCACAATTGATTCAGCTATAATATTATATAAAATTTGGTTTAGAGAGGCTTCTTTGGTGAGACACTGGTGCTTGTGTTTTTATGTGTATTGAGTGCTGTAGGTGCTGTATTAGGTGTAGCATGTTTGTGCTTGGAAGGTCTCTGAGTTCCTCTTGAGTACCTCCACATATGATGGTTTATGTGTTGTTTGCATAGGAAGTGTAGTATGTGTGCTGACAATGTGTTCAGTGTTACTGTTCTGGGAATAAGAGAGCAAGGATTCCAGATTCTTAGTGTAGATGCATCTCTCACAAATTTTACTTGGGTAGTTTACGAGTGTAGGGTTGTCGGTGTACATGAGGCAGTTGCTAAACTGCCTCAGGATACTCATGTCAATCAGGCTGGTAGGAGAAATGGAGGGAAACTGACCATCCATAATGCTAGGTTAAATCCTGTTTTCACAATGGGGAGAGAAAATGGAGAGCTGTGGTATAACTGGGTGCTCTAGATGGGGTCTATACTAATGGGATACTCTATAAAGGGTCTATACTAGTGAGGGGATCTACATAGTATGAAACTATTGTAGATTTGGTGGCTTTTGGACTTTGAGGGACAGAAGAGCAGCAGAAGTGCAATTTAAGGACTTGGCCAGATCACGAGCAGCTACTTAGGGAAAATGTATCTACTAAAGTTTTTGCATCTATAACCACCAATGGTTAGACCCACTGTGTGATAGTGCACTATGGTGCATGGAGGTGTGTTTTGTGTAAACAGATTAATACTGGAGAGCAGTGTATGGTCGCCGAACTCAGTAGAGCTATGTTAAAACAAGTGCAAACCCGTGCAAACGTGGGGCTTATGCAGCAACAGTAAGCAAAGTGAATTAAACAATTTAACCAATAAAAAAGCTCAAAATTGAGCCCTGTGCCAGCAGCCTTCAATCAGATGAGTCTTAACTGCACTTTCCTGCCACAAGGGTGCAGGGGGGCCCCTCTTCAACAAAAGATAGACTGGTTTGGTGCTCCATTTAACAGAGCCAGATTCAGCAGATTTGAATCTAGTCTATGCTACAACAGACAAAAAGTGCAACAAATCAGCAAGAACAGTTTTAAAAAATCAGCAATATAACAAAAATACATTTTAGAAGTGCAAAATGCAGTATGAATTTGTACTTATGGTTAGCAGAATGCAACAGATTCCTTGGATTGCACAGATAAATACAGCTGAGCAGGGGCTGGTTGCCAAACTCTGTGGAGCTTTGCTAAAACTCCTTATCATTGTCTCCACAGAAAAGAAATGGTGGAAATGACAAAGCAGAAGATTCCTTCATGTTAACAGCTACAGCCAAGGCATCAATTGTGGACATGTTACATTATTTAAACAAACATTCTTTTGAAATTATTGTAGTTATTGTATGCGAATACAAGCCCTGTGATACAGAAAGAATTACTGCAGTGCAGAAGGTTTTCACATCATGGTAAGTCTTTGAGTGTTAGACTGGTTTCTGTTATGGTTTTCACCTTGCTGGAGCCTGAGCACAGGGCTCAGTGGGCAAAGCTGCATGTTAATGCATATGTCTGGGGGAGTGGCTAATATTAATTAATGTGCCCTCCCCTGGAAATCTTCAAGGAGCCTTCTAGGCTGAGTGATTGGCTGGAAAATGTTAACACTAGGAAGAAAAAGTGAACTCCATCTTTTTACAATGATAAACATAAGTCCAGTGAAGCCATAGGGGTGGGGGTGTGTCAGTGTGTGGGTTTGTATGTATGTCTAAGGGCATGAAAGAATGTGTGTGTGTGTGTGTGTGTGTGTGTGTGTGTGTGTGTGTGTGTGTGTGTGTGTGTGTGCGCGCGCACGAGCGAGTGCATGTAGACAGGCACCTTTGTTAACGTGTACAGATACCAAGCAAAAATTGCTTTTATGTGTTGTTTGTGGTGTTTTGAGCTGCATCTATTTTTGTGTTTGAGATAAAGAGTTTTATTTTTGTCTCAACATAGTAAGACTTTGTGTTTCATTAAGATGCCTAATATAATGATTAAGTGATCTTTGGCTTAGGCAGTAGCTGGACTGGTGTATTTCTAGATCAGTTATTATCCTGGTTCACAAACAGGAAGTAAAAATAAATAAATATCCTGTCTGGTTAGACAGTAAAGCTTGCCGAACACTGCAGATGCTTTGCAGTGTTACTAGTACACTGGAAATCTGGTGATGTACTTGATGGCATATAAGCATGCAGTTGCCAGGATGTGAATATTGAATTTGTACTGTCCAGTTAGTAATAATTCCCTAAAGCTGTGCAAGAGGGGAAGCATTACTCTAGTCACCATCTTCCTTGTGTCTGATATTAGTTAGTATTTTACCCAGTATAATAACCTAAGTGTGGAGTGCATGGTCTATACCAGACAGTTGTCATGCTTCTAAGTAGCATGATTTTTTTCTATCTGAATGCTAAGTTATTTACAGAAGGGCATAAAATTTATTACAACCCAGCCGCAGGCTTGAAACACACTGAAAAAGTGACAGCCAATGAACCTTATTTTCTTAGTAAAAATCAGAGTCAGGGTAAGCCAAGACCTCCTATTTCACTACTGTACTTTGCTAAGGACCCATAAAAGGGAAAACTCAAGTTCTGCTTAGAGAATCTCAAGTTCTGAGCAGTATCATCTATACATTCAATTAGAATAACCTAATCACAGTTCAACTGTTTGTCATTCTTTGCACATAGAGCAGTGCACACATGGAATAGGTGTCTGCTCATTCCTGATTTGTTGATAACAAGCTTGTTTCCAAAGCTGTATTTGAAACACAACTTATTGTGATCATCTTTATTAACATTCCTTTGCAGTGCAAATTAGCAGGTAGTATATATGTAATATTTCTACTTAATCTTTCAAGTTCTGACTAATCTGTGTGCTAAGTATGTGTTCTTCAAGTTTTTGTTTTTTTGTGCTTGTACACTATAGTTGGTATCATTTTTCTATGCCGCTTGATTAAAAGGATCCATGGACTAGCCCAAGTATTTGATTAACAAATAATTAAGTAGATAAAATAAAAGCAGGAAGGAAGAAAGCTATGTACCTGAATAGGACACATAGATTTATGGATCCTGTCCCTTACAGTTGATATTTTCTATTCAGATTTGGTGTTTAGTATTACTCCAGTGATACAACCTAACCAAACCACTGCTAAGTTCTCATAATGTGATGGCATATTTTATTAAAGTTAAGGCCACATTCCTCCCTGTACTACCCGTCCACGAGAGGCAAATGACTCTGCTACCTTAGGCTTAAGCCCTTGCTTTTAAAGATAATTTTAAAAGACTCACACTAGTGCACAAAAACCCTTCACTTGAAGCACAGCAAGTCTTTATACTTGCAATGACTTTTAAATAAAAAAAAAAAACAAAAGTTAAGTTTTCTGCTTTTTTACCTGTTTTTTGTCTTCCACAGGTGACCATCAGCAGACCTCTGTATCTCTCAATTGCCAAGCTTTCCCTTGACTGCTACTTATCAGTGTTAAAGCCAACATGGGGATCCAGGCTTCCCAGGTCATACTGTTGCAAAAGTGTTTTTCTTACCGTCATCCCAGTACCCTAGCATGTGTGTCCAGTAACACACTGTAGGTGGGGATTATGATACATGTTGCATGCAAATCTGCTACTCATTTCTGCAAGGAGTAGACATCAGCAAGATGCCTGACTCACCCTCAGGAAGCACTTAGTAGCAGTTTCCTCAGCATCTGGAGGTGAAATCGAATCATGTTGTGTGCCCTGAGCACATGCTGCTTGCCTCCCACTCTAGGACAGGCATATGCCCATCCTCCTTGCCAGTGCCTCAGACTCAGGAAACTTTGATCAAATTTGGGTCTCCTTGACCATAGTTAGGGCTTTGTCCCTCTATGCCATGATGCTGGTTAAAAAATAATATTAAAAATTCCCCTTGCATGCTAAAGCCCACAGCAAACACCTGCCATTAAATTCTCTAGGCAGGGATGTTCACTTCCTGTTAATGATACTGTTTCAGGGGCTCATGAAACTAGTGATTGTTTCCTTGAATGATGATACGTTTCAGTGATGTTAGTATTAATATTTTATTTGGTTTTCTTCTTTTTTGTTTTGGAGCAAGTGTATTTGTGGGGAGGGGTAAAAACTATTAATTCATAAACAATTTTAAATCACTTGTTTTTGCTAGGCTATTTAGGAACATACTTCTCTACCTGCAGATATTGAAAACAGGCACAAAGGCCCTTGAAAAATAAGAATCTACAACTAAAAATCTGAACATCTAATTAGCAGAAAAATGGAATACCAAATAGCACATAACTCTTCCCACTTCCATTAGTAGTGTGAGTTATTACTTCAAAAACAGTGTAACAAAAATTATGGAAAACGTAAGCGCATTATCAGAGAATCAAATCTGTAGACTTTGCTGAACTGTTTTGAAAAATTCTGTCACTCAAGATAATTTATTCTTGCCTCAGAAAAATGGAGTTGTAAGATGTATGTCGTCTTTCTTTAAATTATTTTCCCACTAGTATTTTGGTCATGCGGTGTGGTTTTCTGTGTACTAGACAGATTCAAAAATCAAGTATGCTGAGAAGGTATGCAAAAAAACTGTGTGAAGTGGAAAATAACACCTGAAAAGAGGGACATACTTCCAAATATAGGGGCATCCTAATCAGGCACGAAAATAGGAATGTTCCAAAGCCCCAAAGGTGAAACAGCATGCCCAATACACTAGTCATAGGTGACTCAATAGTGAGGCACACTGATGTCCCACTCAATAGGTTGAATAAGGAGAAAGTAACAGTCAGCTGCCTGTCAGGTGCCAGAATCCGCCACATAACGCACGGACTCAGGTCCCTCAACAACAGGTACAAATATGACTCTGTCATTGTACATGTGGGTGTGAATGACCTAAGATGTACTTCCCTGGACTACATGAAAAGAGACATGGAGGAGCTCTCAGATTATGTAGCCCAGGTGGGTATGACCCTAGCCCTGAGCAGCATCCTACCATCACCCAAAATTATACCACAGTACAAAGAGAAAATGATTGATTTCAACAATTTTCTAAGTTTCTGGTGTCAGTCTAAGGGGATCCAATATCTGTCTGCCTGGGATGACATGATTGACAGACCTCGATGCTTTGCCAGAGATGGCCTGTATCTGTCTCCCCAAGGCTTCCAGATGCTGGCTAAAGCTCTTGCCACCCCTATAGTGCCTTTTTTAGGCGGTGTTTCAAAGAACAAACAGCTACAAACAAATGCAGCCTGAGGGTTATGCTGCTCAACGCTAGAAGTCTAAATCTCAAAATGCACTCGCTCGAAGCACTCCTTAAAATGGAGAACATTGACATTTTTGTTGTAACAGAGACCTAGTTCAAAGCAGCAAAAAGCACCCCTGCACTACCAGGCTATAACTCACACTTTTTGGCCCCAGAACTTGGACTGAAGCTCCAAAGGTGGTGTTTCCATTTTCATACAAGTATGCAATTTTTGTATTAGTCAACTAAGTGTGAATCAACCTGAATGTAAATAAATGTAAATCATTTTCCTTTCTTCTCTATAATCTTCTCCTCTTCAATACAACAATATAATTCTTTATGTCTCTTGATTAACCCCCCTGTTGTTTTCTCTTTTCTCCGCTGAAAATGGACATGTATCCAGTCGGATTATCCCGGTCAACAAATGTAAAATAAAATAAAATAAATAAATAAATAAAGGAAGCACACACCTCCAGACTGGTAGCCCAACATAATGCATCTGAGATACTTCAGGTGCAGCTAACATTACGTAAGACAATGATTCAGGTTGTAGCCTGCTATAGGTCCCCAACCATGTCCCAAGACTCACACTCCACGTTTCTAAGCACCCTGGAGAATATTAGGGTCCAATCTAACACTCTCATACTGGGCAATTTCAACTATCCCTCCATTAACTGGGAAAACTACTCATGTACCAATACACTTGCCCAACGCTTTCTGGAATTCATTAATTCCAGTGCCCTGGACCAGGTCGTTCTTACCCCCACTAGAAGTAGCAACATCCTTGACCTAGTCATTACTAACATGGGCGACCATTGTTCTACACCAATAGTCAACTCCTCCTTGGTTAGATCCGACCACAAACGAATTACCTTGGAAATCCACCGCCTCCACACAAAGGTAACCACCATGAAAAACTTCTCCAAAGCTAACTTTGGGCTTCTAAAAACAGAGGTGGCTAACTTCATGGCACCCATGCAAATGGAAAATAGTTGCATGACCACCGAATCATACACCAGTGCACTGTATGAACACATATAAAAATGCATGGATCTTGCCATACCCAATAGAACCAAGATGTTCTCCTCAAAAAAAGGAAGCCAATTAGGTGGTCCCCTGCCATAAACAAACTCTACAACAGAAGGAGGACACTGATGCGGAATAAGGTGATGTCCCAAGATGGGAAAAACTCCCTTATCAGCCTCAATAAAAGGTTGAGATCCTTCATCAAGTCTTCTAAAGCTAGCTATGAAAACAGAATTGCAGCAGATAGTAAAGACAACCATAAGGCCTTCTATAGTTATGTAAAGAATCTCCACGGCAATACCCAGATTTGCTCTGAGCTACTGCACAATGGTACCTCCTATACTGAGCCAACAGATATTGCCATTATACTGGCCGACAGATTCAGTGCCAACTTTACCCCTCTCTCCCCCCAAAGGACCAATCACAATACCAGTAAATTGCCAGGCACCCAGTATTACTGCTGCACAGGTTAAAATAGCACTGTCCAAGGCCAAGAATACAGCTTCTATGGGTCCTGACAATACCCCCGGCTGTGTTCTACATGAACTACAGAGTGAAGTGGTACCTCACCTGTGTGCCTTGTTCAATCACAGCCTCATCTCAGGCTTTGTCTCTACCAAATGATGCACTGCTACAGTCCACAAGGGAGGAGTGACTACAGACCCTAGGAACTATCGCCCCATTAGCCTGAAGAGTCTGATATGCAAAGCTATGGAACACATCATCATGGACCTAATAAACAAGGATATAGGGAATCTCCAAACTCTGGATCCTACACAGTTTGGTTTTGTGTAGGGTAGATCATGCCTGCTCAACTTGGTAGACTTCTTTGAGTCAGTTACCAGAGCTGTGGATGAAGGCAAGGTGGTTCATACAGCCACCTTGATCTGGCCAAGGCCTTTGATACCATCTCCCACTCAGGAATCATAGAAAAACTCTCTAAGCTAAGCATCAACCCCTATATCACTAGGTGGGTTGCAAACTGGCTCACAGATAAAACTCACAGTGTGAAAGTAGCTGACTCCAAGTCAGACTGTTGGACAGTCATGAGTGGAGTCTCATAGGGTTTGGCCCTCGGTCCTCTCCTGTTTGGTATCTACTTCTCTGAAGTCCAGGCCAACACAAAGGGACTCTGACTGACAAAATTTGCAGACGATTGCAAGTTGGGAGCTATTATTAACTCCCCAAGTGATGTTGACATACTACAGAAAGGCCTCAATGAGTCCAATGACTGGTGCCAGAACCATGGGTTTAAGCTTTGACCACCTCATTGCCACTGTGGTCAGAAAGTCCTTCTATGTGGTATATCTCATTACTAAGGGTTTTGCATCCAGGAAGAAAGAGGTCATTGTCTCCCTCTACTCTTCCCTCATTATGCCAATCACTGAGTAAAAATGCCTCATTTAGCATGTACCTCACTAGACACCTGCAACAACTGGAGAGGCCACAAAAGTACCTCACAAAGAGGATCCTAGGCCTTAAACACTTGGCCTATATGGACAGACTCAAAAAATTCCAACTATTCTTTGTCTTATATTGCCTACTTAGAGTCAATTTCTGCTTGACTTACAAAACCATGTCTGACCCAGCTCTTTTAGAAATGCTACAGCTAAAGAAATCCCAATCCCTCCACACCACATGCTCCAGAGACCTCAGCCTCATTACCACAATCAACAGAACATGCTGGAGGGACAGGTTCATAGCCCATAGACTGCCCATGCTATGGAATAGACTTCCCATACATGTCAAGCAGAGCACCTCACTGGCCCTCTTCAAGAGGAATCTTGATGAGTGGATGGGAAATAAAAAATTCACCCTGGGGAATCACTCCAGTGGTTCTTTTTGGCAGAGACACTAGGAACTAAGGTCGGGTGGCACGATGCCAGGGTAATCCTATGGGCTAGGCTTGTAAAGTGTCCAGGGTCATTAGCCTAGTACACACCTATTAACCTATAATACAGAGACAGCTGAGAGGTATGTTTAGGAAGCTGTTGCCAGTAAAAAATATCCCTAATTGAAAGGATTGCATGAAGATGATTTCACTTTATCAGAAAGAAAGAAACAGAGACAGAAAGTTTGGCAGTAAGTGCTCTTCTACATATGGTGTGAAGTCGTTTCACACTGTTCTTGTCATTTGTACTTCATGCTGACTGTATAAGCTCAGTAATGACATTTCCAGAAAATAATTTCCAAAATGAAGATTTTAAACTGTATCAACATGGCTGTCTTGTGTAAATAAAACTTTCATTCAGTGACTCAGAACAGAGCAGCCTACAATCTGATCCTGATTTGTAAATTGTTTTGAGAGCAAGTTTAAAATGTTTATTTTCTTTACTGTTTAAACAAGACATATGCAGAAAATACTCATTACAATTACAAACTAATGATGCATGGGTTGTTAAGAAAGGCACATTACTTTTGAAGAAAAATGAGACTTAGACAACAGAAATGGGATCATAAAATAATATTCTACAGTTAAGCAGTGTATGATGATTTACAGGAAATATTTCCAGCAAAACTGTCACTTCTGAGTCATGTAACATCTTTAATCATTTAATGAATGTTTCCTTCTTTAAAAGCTGGCTGTCCTTCTAAAAAACGAACTTCTGTAAATATCCCCCATACATCCAAACAGTATATACAACACTTACAGTATTTACATACTACATAACAGGATGCTATAAACTGTGCACAGAAGTGCTTAATATAGTTTACAAAAATGATAATCAACAATAATTTCTGAGGACACAAAAGCACCCTTACCAGAACAAGTGGAACTGTTTTCTTAGCTCCAAGTAATTCAAAAAGTATACAAATGTTCAGCAGTCACTGCAGATGCAATGAAATAAAATATGAATAATTTTGCGGGAATTCTCTGTGATGAGGGTTGCTTTGCTGAGATCAAAAGAATGTAGTACATGTATAAAACATTGTCCCGGTCCCCTTCAATAAACACATCGCACAGAATGACATTTGACGACCTTAATTAAACTTCTCTAAACATGATTGTTAACCAATAGTTATTAATTTCAACCAAAACATGACATAGGTGATAATAACATCCATCTTACATTCACATAGGACAGAGTGACCCCGCTCATCCTGATCAGTAAGCAGCGTCCATATCTCCACTCACTCACTTATGAAGCAGCGTACCACCACTCACTTCTGCTACCATTTATTGAATTACACCCCCAACCAAATAAGCAGCTCTGCTTGCTTATTTACTTATCAAGCAGCGCAACCACTCACTTTCCTTCCCAACTTATTGAATTGAACATCCAATACCAGAGGGGGGAACAGAAGAGTGCAAGCCTGCCACTCTTCTCCGACCTACCCAAACTGAAAATAACTACAATCCCCAATAATAAAAAGGGAAGGGAGGCAGGATGGGAGGAAGGGTAGCAAGTTCACACCAAAAATGTTACTCCTACCCCAGTTACACTTGCCTAAAACCCTTTACGCCCCTCCCTACCCTTATCTCATTTCCTCCCAAACATCTCTTCCCATTTAACCCTATCCTCCCTTTATCCTCTTAATTCCTGCTACTCTATTTATCTAGACCCACTTGAAGATGTCCCAGGATAAATCGGTCTGTTCCAAACCTCATTTGTCCCGGTCCCTTTCAATAAACACATCACACCAAATTACATTTGATGACCTTTATTAAACTTCCATAAACATGATTGTTAACCAATAATTAATAATTTCACCCAAAACATGACATAGGTGATAATAACATTCATGTAACATTCACATCGGACATTGTGACCCCACTCATCCTGATCAGTAAGCCTGCTCCTCTTCTCCACCCACCAGCCTGACCAGGCTGTTCCCCCTTTCACCGACCAAACCCACAACCTAAACACCATTAAAGGCATAAAGACAAGCATCATTCTGTGTATCCAATCTTGCCTAACCAAAATGTGTACAATTCGACACCTCTCAAATCCCCATCACATAAATAACAAAAATGATTCAGTTAGCTTTAGCTAAAAGCAAACCACTGATCCATCTCCAATGCTAAAGTAGCAACCTTAAACTCATGACCTAGCATACCCATATTCAGTTACCCAACTACCACACCTTAAAAAATTTTCTAATGACTCTTGGGTCATTACCAGCCAACTAGACAACCAAACACTTAGCCAACTACCACTTGAAAGCATGCCGAGGCCATTGCATAACCTCACATCAGATTGCAGCCCCATTTTACTGTCCAATGAATATAATAACCACATGAAATCTCTATTCAAATTTCATTTAATAGCAATCTTGCCATCACACCAATGACCCATTATAAACAATAAGACATGGCTTTAGCAGTACAACCCCAAATGCACCACCAACAGTAAATCAATCCAGGCAAAACTAACCAACCACAATGTACCCCCAAAACTTGAAAATGCCCAGTGCCACCAAGTCAAACAAGGTCAGTGACATGCTAACACCATCCAGAATGTAGTAAATTAACCCACCCCTGTGTCCCCTAAAACTGCAATAAATAGAAGCTAAACCTCCAACACCAAACCCACCCCCCCAGCTCACAAGCCCAAACCAAATTACTCAATGCAACCCACTACTCCCCAACCCCTGCTGGCTGCAACACTACCTGACCCATTCTAAGGAAGATCCCAGCTACCAGCAATACGGTGTGAAATTCAATCCTAATGCTCCCCGCACAAGATCAAGTAAAGAAGACATTACCTTGTGACTGCAGGGAAGAAAAAACACAACAAGCAAACAACTTCATATTCAACTGCACTGCTGGAAAACTGTGACCTCCTTTCATACCCCTCCATCAGCCGACACATTCCTCAGCCTTCACTCTCGCCTGTCGAGACCACATTCCTTCAGCCCACCAAGTAATGCCCACTCTGCACGTCCCCATCTGCGACCTCAGGGTGATATGCAAATGAAAAGACTGTAAATACTCCACACATTCATAATCCAACTTGTTATTGACATTATGCACCACAAAGGGCATATCTCTTTCATCAACTGCATAAAATGCACTCACTTCCGAATGCAAAACACCAGTGAAACTATGTCTTAACAAAGTTCCCCATAAGATTTCTTCCCACCTCACATATTAACACTACAACTGATACCCATGCGAAATAAAACAAATCATTGCATTAAAAGACCTATTTTACAAATAAAATTATCACTCCTTAACCATCCTATGAGTTCTCAGCAAAATTGTTAACAATAATTTAGGGCAAAGAAAATTAAAACTGTCTCTAGTCTTGCTAATACAACCGATTACAAAAAACAGAGGTGCAAACCACAGCTCCACCAATGTCCTTTTTGGACAAGGGCCCTATGATTGCTGCGCTTCCACCCCACCTGTGGGAACCCCAGACCCTGCATAAGAATTCCTCGACCCTGCTTTACCCAGCCCCAAAATACTCTTTCTTCACTTGCTGACACACTACCCAAATCACACCAAATGCTACATACCTTAATGAACTGGACATAAAATAAAATTACCTGTGACCTCATTTTGTACAACTCCAACAACTGAAACACACAGCCCATCAGAATCAATTACCTTTAACAACTTCCTACAGACCAGCAACTGTTGCTTACTTTGCACTTCCCTACTTGGGCACCTTTGTGTACCATTCTATCAATGGAGATAGCCACCAGTACCTTCACCTTCGAACCCACTTTGTTTCAATCACTGACTGATATCCACTCTGTGGTTCCCCACCTGCAAAAGAAAAGCAAATTGTAAATTCTCAGCACACACCTACCCACAAGCTCTGGAAGTCAGCCTTAAGTGCCACTGGGCAACTCTGTTCTTCAACTGCACAGCCACTATAGTGGCCCTTAAGTTGCAACCTTCATCCCCAAAAGAATGCTGTCTTAGTAGCTTCACCCTAAAGCTGCTTGTACTGCAATCAACTGTAAAGCAACACAGTTATATTAAACCTATACCCTTAGCATCGGCAATGACCTGGTCAAATCTACCAAAGATTTTATAGCCATACACCTTCCTGGTCAAAATAACCAAACAGATCATCAGAATCCAATGAATTAAAATTAGCCAGGACAGCCGGCAGTAAATAAGGAACTTGGCAGTAACAAAAAGGGGACAAATTTAAAATATTACTCTTACAAACTTACAAAGTTGATATAGCAGGTTTTGCATTAGCATGAATTTCTTGAAGGGTATAAAGTCTAAAACTCAAATGTCTGTCCTTCTCTAACATCACTCTTAATGTTTTGCCAAAAAGTTACCAAAATGATAATTTTGAAAAACAGACCAAATTTGTGAGGCAAAAATTTGGACATTCTATGAAAATCTGTACAATTGAGAAGTATGATTGTCCTCCCTGGCTTGTCACTTAGATGATTCATACAAGTGGCTCTGAATGCAGTTGCATACAGAAAACATTGCCTAGTGAACTGTCTCATATGCAAGCTGCGCCCATGTTGTACTGCATTTACATTATTGCATAAAGCTAAAACTACCACCCTTTCCCACACACCCCCAGTGCACGTCTCACATCATCATTTAATCCATAGGTCATGACTCTCCCGACAATTCTAATTAAAATTTATGCAAGAAGTGTTATTTTGTTTCTTATTTTCCTCCATAACAACCCTGGAGGTAACGCTTAATATATAGCTAAAAGTGGACAGTTTGTCAGTATCTGATTACTCTTGATATTCTGTTCTGCATTGCCCGTTACAGATGTGAACAATACCAAATCCCCAGGGCATACCTCTTAACCCCGTCAGTGCAAAAGTTACTGGACAATAGAGAATAACCTTGCATGTTGGAAACACAACATATTTCGTAGTAGCAAAAAAGTTCCGAAGCCAGTGACTTCTGAAGCTTACATTTCTGTTTATATATATATATATATATATATATATATATATATATATATATTATATATATATATATATATATAGATATATATAGATATAGATATATATAGATATATATATATATATATATATATATATATATATATATATATATATATATATATATATATATATATATATATGTCTATGTTTTTGATCAAAATTTCAAAATCTTGAACAAGAAACATAGAGGCCCACTACATCGAAAGTGCACTTTCACAAAAGCCAAACCGGGAAAAAAAACTACTTTAAACAGTATTTTACAGGGGGTCAAGCCCCCTGCACTCTCCATTTTGGGGGCTGTGCCCCCCACACCCCCTACTTAAATTTACTAACTCTGAGATCGCACTACAGTGGGGGAAAGGAAATAATTCTATATCCCCACTGTAATGTGCTTCGGAGAACTGGCTTTTGTGAAAGTGCACTTTTGATGTAGTGCACGTTCGCTTAAATGGGTTTGATCTTCTGTTTGTTGAGAAAATATGTTTTTGACAAACAGAAGTAGACCCATATAAATATATATATATATATATATATATATATATATATATATATATATATATATATATATATGGGTCTACACATAGGGGGGTGTGGGGGCATAGCCCCCCACATCGGTGGGTTTGTTTTAGTGGTAGTGTTTAAATTTGGGATGGCCAAACAGTAACTTACCATGTTGGAAATGTCGGCTCTCCAGATGTCGATGATATGCCGTGTAGTTGAAGTTGGTTTTGGTTTTGTGGGGGTGTCGATTAACTAAAGATAACCCATATATATATATATATATATATATATATATATATATATATATATATATATATATATACACATATACAGAGTTCTGCAGCCCCAGTGCAGTTAACCCTCACAAAACCCATCCGTCTGACTAGAAAATAAGCCCACCTGCCAAGTATCAAACCCAGCACCCTGTCAACTACAGCACAGTGGAATAGCCCACTAGGCCACTCAGCTGTGCTCAACACCCACATCTCTGCACCTATCCTCCGATGTGCACCTGTAGCAGACATTGTGAACCCCCCAGTACATAAGAGAATTAAATCAAAGAACAAATACTCTTAAATTTGCACCAAATTATACTGCACCGCAAACATGGTACCAAATGATGATCTTCACACTTTATGTAACCCGATTAGGCAAACCATACCTACAGCAACAAACATAGATGGAAATCATTGTATGCATAGCACAAATTAGCCATTAAAACATAACAATACCCCAGTTAATGAAATATGTGGATGCCCGGAACTATTTAACTATATACCACAGCTCTCAACCTTCCATCTCCAAAATCAGGAACACTAGCCCTCATAACATGGAACAAATGGGCAAAATGTGGAACACATACTAATGGCTTAATAACAGCTTCAGCTAGGAAGGTGATAGGATGGTTACAATATGCTGGTTTTACTTATGAAGAAGATTTTTTAATGAATTAATATGATTCATTTCTATTTACCATGGATTTCACTTTAAAAAAAATTCCTAACACTGAATGTGTTGCAGACCCTTTCAATTCGGAACTTCAAGGAACATGAACTTTTTAAGACCCTAAATGAGGTATGTTCCTCATAATGAGGTACACTATATACCAGTCATTAAATGTTAGAAATGAATACCTCACATTCCACTCGCCCTTGAAGAAACCCTCAAGGAGCTGAATTCATACTACTGAGGCTACAATGTACTTCCAGTGTAAGGATATGCTGATTTACTGAGTGGGCAGTGTGAAATTGGAATAGCTACTAGGCAATGGTAGAATAATGGATTGTCAGTCTTGTAGGCTATAGTCAGCCATAATGGATTTCCTTTGAAACAATTCCAATAGTTAATGGCTTGGGTATGCTCTGTGAGTAGAACATCGTAATAACCTCATAGCTCTGTTGTCCCCCATTCCTCAGGCGTAACTCCCTCAGCAATTTCACGCATGTGCAGACTACACAGTTATCTCAGCCAAGCACCTACACTATCAGCCTAAAGCCCATGAAAAGAAATTCACGGTTCTGTCAACCTCCCTAACTGCCGAAAACCACCGCCAACATTACCACCACTACTGTAATCGCAAGTCCCATGATGAATGGACTAAAATTGACATCTGCCAGCCATGTGAAAAATCCCAACCTAAAACAGGGATAGCTTTCTTTTTCCCTTTTTTTTTTCTATTGTTCTCACCAACCAGGCTTTGCAGCAAATCAATTGCTATAATAATGTGGTGAACCTGGTGTGATTTGTAACTGCCGCCAATAACGATGAGCCCCACCTGCCAGAACTCCACCATTCCATGAGAAATGGATCAAAATCTGAGGTGAAACACAGACCTCCTGAAAATTCTGAACAGTATATGCTGAGCTCCCCACACTCACCTCATAGCTCTGATGCACTGTCCCATCCCACAGCCGCCACTCCGAAAGGAAATGAGACAAACTGACACCTCCTCTCCACAGAAAGCAACATCTGCCCTCCCATAGGTGATGCAAGGTCACCAAATGTATATCTCAACTAATTCAAAAGATCCACAGAAAATCCACAATCTGGTCCAACCAAGGGACATCCCTAACCAAATAATCCTCCACCATATGCACAGAGGCAAGAAACACAAAATGTTTAGGTAAAGTGTACTTTGCCACCTTGTCTCCAAAATGCACTAGTTAAGTGTGACAGAACTAATCCGCCCCATTTTTTTGTCAGATCAAGGCCATCTCCCAGAAAATTGTCAGAATGGGTTTCACCTTAGGATAACTTCCCACTGTGTCTGAAGTCCGAAACCCAAAATGTCTGTCACTACTCTCCACTTCACTGTCCATCCACTCCCACTTTTCCAGAACCACAGACGCATGAAAGCTGGGACCAAATATATACAAAGCAAACTCTGTACCTTTACGAAATCTGCACCGCAAAAGTATGCTGTTCAAATTCCATGCTGGGCCTCATCAACCTGTGCACATGCACGCAAAAACTCTGAGCAAGCAGATATCTGCCCGACTTGCAACATCCCCTACAGCAATCCAACAACTCCCCTGCAATGTCACGCTCAATCCAGCATGGCAAAAGCCCCCAACATAAAACCTGCAAAATGCTGCAAGGCAAGAATTCCCACCAACGACCCGCTATCACCCCCACTGACCAAGGTGGGGGGGGGCTCCAACAACCTGCAGCATCCCCCAAACGACCATCAATGGCCGACCACTACAAAATTATATTATTACCGACTGCATGCAAATCCAATATCACTGGCCAAAGGTAAACCCAATAACCCCACAGTCAAACACAGCCCCAAACTACCTGAAGACCTTAAGTACACCATGTCTGAAAAACAAAAAAAAATATTGTTCAGCGGTACACTTTCCCACACATATCAGCACACCAGCATCAACCAATGTCCACCACAAAACCTACCGGTTGTCAGGACACAAGCCAGCAGCAGCAAGCTCATGCCAAAAATGTGACTCCTACCCCAGTTCCATTTGCCTAAAACCCTTTAAGCCCCTCCCTCCCCTCACCTCATTTTCTTCCAAACATCTCTCCTTCCCATTTAACCCTATCCTCCCCTTATCCTCTTAATTTCTGCTACTCTATTTATCTAGCCCCACTTGAAGATGTTCCAGGACAAATCAGTCTGTTCCAAACATCATTTCTACAGATGCAGGAGTAAAACAGTCTCCACCATCTTTTTTCTTCCCTGTGCTCTTTTGTGCCTTGATGTAGTAATATTTTCAGTTTAAGAAGGAGTTTTGTGTTGCTTTCATATCAAGAGAGACAGAAACTTGTAAAGATCTTGCAAAACTGTCATGTTTATGCTTGGGGTAACAGTACAATGAAATATGGAATCAATCAATATTTTGAGGCCCATTACAAAGGACTCTCCTACCAGTACAAAACATAATATTACAAATTCTAACTTGGCCAGCACAATACTATATGCATTTTCCACCAGCCTCTGTGGTTCAAATTGGCTTTACATGGTAATTTTACCAGTGTATATGGAATGGTTTAATAGTGATTCATAAATGGTATCAAAACATTATGCAAGAGGCTGATTTTATGCCATAAAAAGATGGCCGATCACAACAATAGCTTGGTCTTACAGTAAGAAGAAGTCATAAAATATTGGGATTTGCAAGCAGAAAAAGAGCAAAGTGGAAGAAAGATACCCAGATAGTTCCAATAGTAGTAGGAGCAATGGGTCTTATAAAAAGCGTCTGCAATCATATTTAGATATACTACCAATACATGTAACTGTACGAATTACAGAAGGAGTCATTACTGCACACATTGTGGGTGCTGCGAAGACCACTACTGGCTGACATCAAAGAGTGAAACAATACTAATTTCATGAACTTTAATCATACTTTGACTTAGGAATGGGGTCCATTCCCATCACAGTATTAGAAACCCAAAAGGTTTGGAGAAATTAAAAAAATAAGGGGAAGTCACATACAGCCATTAAAGGGAAGGATTTACCTTGGTTAGGACATCAAGAGGTATTGAAAGTGTCATGAAATTGCCAGTGCATACTGACACCTGCTTCTCACCCAATCCTGCACTGAGCAAAGCTTTTGTTGGTAATCTACATGGGTACATAGGTTCCTATGTACTTACAAAGATATTGATCTTTCAAGATCTTAAGAAGTCTAGCCTTACACTCCTGTGGTAGTTTTGGTCCTTATATTTTTGCATACCCAGAGATGTCCAGAAAAATGATTTGTTGGGACATTTACTTTTTGCCCTTATCCATGAGGGACACAGGTGCTCAACCGGGGTCAAATTTATGATTTTCCATCCATTCATCTAAACTCCATTTGAGTAGAGTAAGAGAAGTGCTTCACTTTATGTGACATGGAAGACAGTTCTATAGAAAAGGTATTCTCTGTGATATATAACTCATCCCTTTATCGTGCCATATTTTTGTTGCAAAGGAAACTGAGATCCCTTACTTTGGGGTTTCATGCTACTAATGGATATGCAAGTGTGTAATATGTCTAACAGGATAGGGTCTGTTGAATCTCTATATGCGAGGCAGTTGTTGCCTCTTAATAGCTTGTATCATAATGAGAAGAGGGACAAGGCTTTGAAATGGCCTGCATAGATTGTGATTTAGGCCCTTGATTTGTTTTACTGAGAAAACATTGTGCTCACTGCAGTTGTAACAACTGCTGGGATAGGTACACACCAAATGAAACATATTCATTGATTGGCCTGATGAGAACTGAGTATAGTGGAACGATTACATCCCTGGATCTCAGTACCATACCACTAAATATTAGCTAATGATGTTAAAAGACTTCCTTACAGTAGGAGATATGTGGTGATAGTACTCATTCAAATCCATATTGTTGACATTAATTTTGCAATAAAAGTAGTCTAACCTAATATACAGTGTAAATGGGACATGATAAGAAATTAGTTTTGGAAGTGCTTTCTTGTATTATAAACTGCTGGCAAGTCTGTCTGAGACAAAGGAATAATTTAGTCTTGCAGATTGATTAAAGTCTAATTAGCCCCAGAGTTGTTTTTGCACCTTTTCTGCAAGCATTAGACTGTAGATTTGCAAAAAATCATATAATTTAGCTGTATTCTGTTTGCAAGGCCCCCTCCTTTCTGGTATGTACATCAGAGTCATGAGGGCTATTATAAATGGACTGTTGTTACCCAAGATTAACTGAGGGTAGTTATCAAATACCATACTGCTACTCAAATTCCACAAGGGAACAGAATAAACAAATAGTTTGTGTCCTGATGGGCTTACTATCAGCATCAAAAAATTCAGAAAAGTTCCTTTTGCTAAATCTAACATTACTTTTGCTTACCATATAAATAACATTCCACTTAAATCTGATACAGCCATTGGGTACTTTGCTATGTTTATTAACAACAGACTGTCCTTGAATTGTTATGTGGCTTTGGTGGTTAGAAAATCCTTCTACCTAGAACAACTTATCCTTTGATGTATCCCAAAGAAGTTATACTCCCTCTGTATTCCTCCTTTATTAGGGACATCATTGAATACTGTTGCCCCCTTTGGCATGCATCTCACCAAGCACCAAAACAAACTCGAGAGATCTGAATGTTTCCTCACCAAAAAGATCTCAGATCTCAGTATCATTAGCTATATAATTAGCTTCTACAATAGACCATAATGCTTGCCCCTCTAACCTGTGCCATACAGACTTCTGAGGGTTGAGGTCTGCTTATTCTTGCATGCTCTCAGTCACCTCTCACTATTTGAACTGCTTTACATAAACAGAACCAGTGGTAAGGCAAACACTTGCTCAGGTGACTTAAACCTTTACTATCATATCAACACCAGCAAATGTATCAGAGTTTCAAAATCTAAAATATTTCCCACATCTGGAATACATTCCCCTTACACATATTGAGCAGAATCTTCCCTAGCAACATTCAAAACCAGTCAGGATGACTGGATTGGTGATCCCAAATTTTCACCAGGGGTATATGGGGAAAATCCACTTAATGGGGACATTGTCAGTCTCCCAAAAATACTGGATTATGCGGTTGAGATTATTAATGGTTTCCTTAGCTGTAAGCTTAGAAAGAGCTTATAAACCTTAATCTAAATGAATGTTAAACTTCCCAGGAGTTAGAATTTTCAGATTGCAGGGTTCAAATAGCTCAGTTAAAGTTTTCAGAAAGAATCATATACTGTAAAGTGTGCATAAATAGTGCCTTTGATATGGCTATATGATTTGCAATGAATTTTGGCCAGAAGAATCCTTCTCTTATTCTCCAAATGATTGTCTGTTGTTGTTATATCTTGGGAATATATAATAATGGCCACATCTCTGTTCATTGCTAAACAAAAGGACATGAGACTTAAACAATATGTCCTACATGGCCCAGCTCATAGCCATTTCACTATACTCAGTATCCTATAGATTGCTAAGAGGTCCTGTGACTGTCATATAAGAAATCCCCCACCCCAGTACTGATGGACCTACTGTACATCAGCAAGTCAAATGACATTGTAAATACTCAGTCTAGGGATCTAGAGCTCTTCTGCAAAATCAAAATAATGGTTTGGAGGGACAGATGTATCTCTCAGAGAATGTCCTTGCTCTGGAATAGACCCCTCATTCACGTAAAACTAAGTGTGTCCCCATCCATACTCAGGCACAACTTGGCTCTATAAATGAGTAATACCACCGGACTACACCCTGTACTACTACTAATGGGCAGAAACAGCTCCTAAACATTTCATGTTATGCATGGGTCCCCTCAAATTATCCCAGTCATTCTCATTAGGGTGATATATAATTTTTAACCATGAGATGGGAAAAGCCAATCTAACACCAAATGGGGAAGGTTAATTCATGCATCAAAAAGGAAATGGCTAGTCTAAAAATGGGCTACAAGGGTAGCTTGTGTAGTACTTACCCATGAACAAGTTAATTATTGTTTTGTTATAATTTGAGAATAATGCATGTTCCCTAACATCCCAATGAATTTCTTGGACTCACATTATAGTAGAAGCAACGTGCTGCAAGAGTTTCTTCAGGTTATTATGATTAATAGCATGGTTTATGTCATTTACATTCAGAGTAATAGGAAACATAGAAAGTCAACTTATATGAAATATATATACCTCTGTGCATGAGGTGTGGCCCACCTCCAAAAGTTTAAATCCCAGTAACATGTAAAATATTTTTTTTCAAATATAAATTTAAATAAAGACATAGGCAACAAAACTTTAAATAGTAAAGACAGAGAAACATATGAACTATAATTATTATTTGCAATTATGTGTAGAGTCTCCCCAAGATTCAGTGCTTCAATGCTTCATACCATTAAATTTTATACTTTTAGTTATGATTCAGCTTCCATAACAGAGATAAATTTTAAGGTAAAAACTTATAAAATGGCTGAAAAAAGAAATTTAGATGAAAGTCCTTGTTGCCACAGCAATCTCCAGATACAGGTAAATTCTATCTTTTCAGCAGTCATTATTGGGGGAAATCCTGAAAGATTTGTTTTAGCTTATTGATGGAAAACAGGCCTCCTTTTTAATTTCATCTTTATAGACCTGGTTTATTTCCCTTATAGAGGTAAAGCATACATTCCTTTCTCTTTGAGGAGGGCCTAGTCTATGTATAAAATCAGGAACATTTGTTTGCTTGCCTGCCTAGTTTGGCAAGAAACAGAGACAATTATCAGTAGAGTTTGCAAAGTGCCAAGTGTTCAAGCAGACTAATTAGTCTTAAGCTCAGTTTCCTTTCCCTAGTTTCTTTATCCAAACATTTATTTTACAGACCTACAGTGCGCTGGATAAAGACAGCGTACTGTTGTTCTGGTGTTTCTTTTCTGCCCCATGTTTTCATGTCATTCATGCATTTGTTCCTGTTTGGATCTTTGCTGGGAAATTTCAGTAGTATGAAGAACAAAGTCAGTTTTCATGTTATGTACCTCTTTTTGTACAGTATGATTTGCCAACACTCCTTCAGCTGATACTTTTAACATCCTTAATATTGTAAGTGCCCATTCTGGTGGGCTGTTTGCAGCAAATTGTGTTTCAGGTATGTTGTTTGCAATGTTGCTAGAGAGTGGACACCATCTTGTCTTTTAGAAAAAAAATGTTAGCAGTTTGGTAATCAAGTCAATACTGCCCCCATCCCCAAAATATTTAGCTTATATCCATCACCTGTATTTTCAGTAAAGGAGATAGTGTCTGATGTTAGCTGCTGTGAATGTTTGTGGATGAAATCTTCTGCATTGTTTAATAGCTACTGGCTCACTGTGTTTTTGTGTGTGTATGTGTCGGGGGGGGGGGCACCTGTGAATACAGAACATAGGAACTGAGTGCTTTTTGTGTTAGTGCAGTTTGGTCAGTAGGGTTCTCAGTAAGTGTAATCCCATGACAAAGAAGTTATTCCAGCAGTGGGAGTGGAAAGAAACAGCAAACGTTTCCACTGAAACAAATTTGGTCTGGCAGGTTTGAAGGCAGATAGCTATTAAGTCAAGGGTTTGTAATAAAAGAAGTCTTTTGAGGGTGGCTCCCACGTTTTGTGTTGGTGTCAACTTTCTCAGGGCTCAAGGGTCTTCTTGGCTTCTTTTTACTTACAATTGTTGAATTAAAAGCATGACCAAAACAGTGATTCAGGGTTATTTTCCAGTGATGAAACTAAGTTTAATGTGTTGGAAGTCATTTAGTTACATGAACATCATGTGGTATAGGGCACATACTAATCCGGTACTGACACATTAGCTCTCAGTCCACCTTAGGTGACCTACTCCCCAATGGATTGGATGCTCATACAAATCAATACTTACATCGAACAGTGTTGCCAACAGGAAGCAATCTTTATTTTATTTTTTGGGGGGGACTGTGACTTCTCCACACAGAGTGCTACTTTATTTAAATGATCACTTCTGAAGTTGTTCCCTTCCCGCTGCAACAGGCACAGCCATCCCTCTCGAGTGCATGATGAGCCACCAGTATTCTCCTTTTGTCCTTGGTGATATCACATTCTACTGATGCTTTTCCTTGATACCAGAGTCTCCACTGAAGTGGACTGGCATAGCTTCTTGAATTAATCTCATATACAACTTACAGTTTAAACTCACTGGAATTATATAAGGTGGCCATATACTGGCAATTGGTAAATGGATGTGCCAATCATAAATGTATAACTCCCTCACTAAACTTGGACAATGCATGCAATGTATATGTGCGCATGTGCACACACACATACACACACACACACACACACACACACACACACACACACACACACACACACACACACACACACACACACACACACACAAAATACATTACACAAATGCATGCAGAAACATACACACAATATACAATGCTTGAGAAGCAATAGCTAGAGTGGAAGAAGGAGGCAGCTACCCAGGGGGAAAGTTTTAAGTCGCATGATCAATCTTCAGTGCATTACTGATATTCAAAATGAATGCCAGAATTGAAGTCTTTTAGTGCTCCATGTGAGGCATAAACTGCAGCAGTTGCTTTCTACAAGTGCAGGAAGCAGTTTGCTACAGTTTAAAATGAAAGGAACTTTTTGTTCATTAAATCTGAGGAACACTTTCCTTTTTTTTTCTTTTTTTTCAGAGGACTACCAGATTGGAAAGCTGCACTGAGCACCAGAATATCTATGTACACCTCTGCAGCACACACACGTATGCATCCATGTGTGCTCGCGCACACACACACACACACACACACACACACACACACACACACACACACACACACACACACACACACGCTTCTAAGTTGTTTAGAGATGTAAGTGATTCATCAAGTTACTGATAATTACTTTGGTCATTTTAGCAATAACTTTGTTTGGGTTTGAATACTGCAGGGATTACCTACAGCCTGTGTTGTTTGATTATGAGGGTGAAGCCTGAGCCTAAACTTAATTCAGATGTACCACAAGAGTCTGTGCTAGGTCCTCCTCTCTCTATTAATGATCTCCCACACAGAATTTGGCAAATCTTCAATTAATAATGCATGCAGATGATATGCTGCGCCTGAAATCCAGTACTAGCCAGTCTGATCTGCAAATCAAATTAAAGGACAATTTCACGCATTTATGCATCTGATCCACTTCTAATAAACCACAAATTAATCCTAAGAAAACCAATTCATAGTCTTTGCTCAGCCAAGAAATTACTCAAAATCTTTCATATTTTCTTAACAGATTTTATTGAGAACATAATACCTAATATCACTGAAAAGAGATACCTAAGCCTAATACTTGGCCCTACTCCTTTTCATGCATACAGATTTTGTAACTCATAAAGTCTTTGCTCAATTAAAACAATGTTACAAGATCAGTCACCTCCTTATACCCACTTCTTGCAGGGCCATTGCTAAACATATTTTAATACCAAAACTGGAATATGGCCTCCCTTTTCTGGTTAAGTAGATAGCCCACATATTTCAGTATTTACAGAATACAGACTGCTGAAAATAAAATCAGCAGATTCATTCTATTAGCAGACCCCTCCGAATGCACCATTGCAATTTGTTAAAAAATTCCAATTACCTTTCAGTGGCTCACTGGGCCACTTTTATTTGAAGTAATCTAATTTACAAGGTTCTAAAAGGTGGCCACTGCCTCCTTTAAGACTAAAACTACCCTTACAAGTCAAACCTTATGTGCTCAGAAGTACATAGGATAATTTCTGTTTAGTACACTTTCCTTTTACAACTGCTGTAGGTGAGCTGTCTCTAGACTCAAACCTGCTACCTGGAACCACCTGTCTAAGGACATAAAAAATCTGGAAACCATTAAAAGCCTTAAATATGCACTTAAAAAGCATCTCTTTACTGAATCTGCATGCAACTGCTACCATGACAGTGGTTATGAAACATACTGTCCAATATCATGAATAATAGAATATATTTAAGAAACTTTTCTTATCCTCTTAATGTGGCACCTTATACACATATATTTCACATATATAAAGCAGTGCATGTATTATATGTAGGATTACATGGTATTTTATGCATTTCTTAACTTATATATATATCTATATATATATATATATATATATATATATATATATATATACATATATATATATATATATATATTGTGTATGTCTGTGTGTGTGTGTGAATATATATATATATATATATATATATATATATATATATATATATATATATATATATATATATATATATATATATATATATATATATATATATATATATATATATATATATATATGGGTCTAGGACACATGCTCAACTAGCATATGTCCGAATCACAAAACATCGAACACACATACACGAAAGCACTTAACATCGAAAACCGCTTCCGTGTATGTGTAGTTCAAAAAAAAAATCTACATTTCTGCAGGGGGGGGCTTCGCCCCCTGCACACCCCACAACCCTCCTACTTTATTACTTTCACTCCGAGATTGCACTACAGTGGGGAAAAGGGAATTTTCCCTTACCCGCACTGTAGTCCGATCTACAAAACAGGCACACATACACGGAAGAGCTTGTCGATGTTAAATGCTTTCGTGTATGTGTGTTCAATGTTTTGTGATTTGGACATATGCTAGTTGAGCAATTGCCCAGATCCCATATATATATATATATATATATATATATATATATATATATATATATAGTGTGTGTGTGTATAGATATATATATATATATATATATATGTGTATATATATATATATATATATATATATATATATATATATATATATGTATATATATATATATATATATATATGTGTGTGTGTGTGTGTGTGTTTGTACATAGATATATATATATATATATATGTGTGTATATGCATGTATATATATATATATATATATATATATATATACTTTAAATATATTCCCTCTCAGTGCACTCTG
Organism: Protopterus annectens; assembly: GCF_019279795.1. Taxonomy (NCBI): domain Eukaryota; kingdom Metazoa; phylum Chordata; order Ceratodontiformes; family Protopteridae; genus Protopterus; species Protopterus annectens. The sequence goes on along the minus strand of NC_056737.1, from coordinate 779,537,642 downwards.
ACTAGATTTTTTAAACTTACCCTATCTGCACTGACTCTTACCATCATGTCCTGAATTTTACTCTGCACTCATTCTGTATACAGTATTTTTGATTAGAAAGGCTGTGATGTATTTTTTGTTCTTTGAGCTCGAGTCGTGGCTGAAATGGGTCAGTATCCCAGTCCACATACCTGGTAAACAAATAATAAATAGAATAAATGCAAAGCCAGACACAGATAATCTGTAGTTAATCCATCATAAACAGAGAAAACCACACATGGTAAACCCACCACTCAACTCTTAGCTGTAATAGCCTTACCCTGTGAGTTTCTCTCCTCTGCATGCCATGTTTTTCCATTGTTTGCTTTCCTCTACACTCTTCTTCCTCAATTAACGCCTCCCTGTCTACTCACCTATCTTCCTATCCTGGCCCAGCTTCTTGCTCCTCTGCTATATGTGCATCATATTTTCTTGAACACAATATGGATATTTCTGGTCCTAATTTTTATTTCAGTATTTACATCTAGACATAACTCCTTCCATACCTTTTTCATAAATGTATGCTTATTGCATATACTTTACTGTAGATTGTAGCAGTTAGAAATAACCATACATTTGTTTTCTTTAGCATTACTTCCTCTGTTATTGCTATTTTTTTTTGTAGATTGTTTCTATCATTACTGTTTTTTCTATTGTTCTCTTCTTGGCAAAGCCTATAAATATTCCACATGGATCAGCGCTATATCTTGCACAACAAATGCAAATACAAATAAAAATAAATGCTGTATTATCCACATCCTGACAAGAATTATTGCTGTTATGCAATGATGATATTTAAAAATGCAGTTTTTACAAAGGGACGTTGTGTTCTGTCTCTGATGACATCGGAGGATGATTTGATATGCTAGACATGTGCTGTCATGGACATTCCAGCTCTTGCACAATACATCAATTTAACGCACAAGACAGGTGTATGCATGCATCCAGTTGATTACCACAGCACATTAGGATGTTTGCATACTCTTGGTGTACTGTTAGTTTTTTTTTTTTTTACATTTGCTGTTTTTGTATATCATTCTGCTATGAGGAACATTACTTTAGGATGTGGGAGGGTGAGATTTTCGTTTAAAATTGTACTTTTTACTTTTCTTTCTGTGCTTAACAGCATGGAGGATATGACAGTTTGTAGCTTCTAGTTTTACTAGGTAAAACTACAGTGCTTTTTTATATAATGCTGGATTTAGAATGAGTGCTTATGTGAGTACCTCTAGTGGTTGTTTTGTAGACTTTAAAAAGGCTTAGTGTGATACGGGAGCCTTAGCACAGCTTTCCATATTGCACTCAAACTTCCCAGTTCAGATATTGCTCTGTTTCTAAGGGTTTCCCTTAGTGTGAATATTCTCACCAGCAAAGCTGCATGCTAAAATGTGCTAGTCCAAGGGGTTGTCTAAGGCTAATTAGTCATGTGCCTCCCCCACCCCCAGAAATGTCAGTGACTTGTGATTTGTTCACTCACTTAACTAAATAAAATTTTGCTCTAAGAGACAAAAGTGATACCAAAAAAAACACAACTACATATTTAGTCTGTAAGAGTACTTGTAGTATATGCAAGTTCACTAAAGATGCAGGGTGGGTGAAATGTTAGTGTGTGCACTTGTAGGGTCAAAAATGGGGCTGCATGATTATGTGTATGTGCGTCTGCCTCGGCCATCACAATATGGGAGTTATTTAGGAAATTAACAGTCTCAGTGTGTATGTGTATTGGTTTGTGCATGGAAGTGTATGGCTGAGTGCTCCCAAGAGTGTGTTTTCATGTAAGGAGGCTTGATAGCAGTTTAAAATGCCAATAAATGTTGGGTCAGTAATGGACATAAATTTGGAAAAAGTAATCATAAATCTGTCTGTATGCACTCAGTGGGGATGAGCCATCCTGCCCTTGAAACCAGTGTACAGAACTTTTTTTTTTCTTCAGCTGAATCTAATGTGCTACATTTATTTTCAGCAATGCGAAGTGCAGCATCAGTTGGCATTTGTACAACAAAAGCCAATTTTTTTTTTTCAATTGCGCAAAGTGCAGCATAATATGGCAGTATAAAACTGAATGTAGTGCTAAAGTGTTCTGGTATCTGACTTCGTGTTTTTCTCTGCTTTTCCTTAATTTTGTTGCTGTTTTATAAACTTTCCATCTAGTTTTTGATCATGTGTTAGCTTCTAAGAGGTAGTTCTGTGGCAGGGAAATAAATTGCTTCTTTATTCTGGAAGTCAGCATTCCCTGCTAAATTTCTAGTTATTTTTTATTGGTTCTTTTGTTTTCTCTGCTGGGATAAATAGCCATGAACACCGCTCCTTATAGTGTTGTGCAGTGTTGTGCTAGAGAGACAACAGGCTCTTCCAGTGATGGAATTCTCTATAAATTGACCTAGTCATTCTCACACCCACTAAGAGACTACAGCTGTATTCCCTCACTGTCTAGAACTAGATGCAAATCTAATTAGTTTTTTAGATAACCAATAAATATTCTTATTCATCTTATCTTATTTTTCCCTCTAACACTAAAAATATGAGCCATTTTTAATTAAAATTTTAAGCCACATTTCCACAATTTTTCCTATCCCTTTTACAGTAAAATATAGGCTACTTAAGCAATAACCCATGCCTGGGTGTTGGTAATGCTGGATTTACCCACGGTTGGTGTGGTTTGGTCATGAGGGCAAAGCAAATTTATTGCAAACAGGGAGTAATGATAGAATTCTCCGAAGATGCAAGTGTCTTACAAGAGGGTCTAACATAGACAAATGGATTGGTGCCAATCCCACAGTGTAAAACTCAATGCAATAAATGCATTATAGAGCCGTTTGAGAAGTTGGCCACCCCACGAAACTAAGTAATTTATAAAATACTCTCAAGAGTAAACCTACTAGTTAGAGATCTGAAAACGTATGTAAACAGTAACCTGGCCTTTGACCAAATTGTATGCAAGGAAGTAAGGAAATCCTTCTGTGTTGCTCAACTGATTAGTAAGGGCATGTTATCTAACTCCAGGGAAGTCATTGTACGAATATATTCTGTTTTTTTCAGACCCATCGTTGAGTATAATGCCCCCTTTGGTATGTACCTGATCAGACACGTGCAGCAAATGGAACATCCACAAATGTTCCTTAAAAAAAGAATATAGAGCATAAACACAATGTTGTATGTGGATTGCCTCAAAGCTCTATCTCTATATTCTGTCAAATGCACATTACTGAGAGGAGATCTATGCCTGGCTCTGGTGAACCTTTTGGGCATCTGCAAAACAAGCAGCATCATAACTACTAGATCTAAAGACTGAAATTTTGCTTGTGACATAAACAGGAGGGACAGATGTGTATCTCTGATAATTCCTATACACTGGAATAGGCTCTCCATCCATGTTAAACAATGTCCCTTCCTAACCATATTTAGGTGCAACTTGGACCCTTGGATGGAAAATCAAAAATGTACCCCTGGTCTGGAGCCAATGTCTTTAATGGACAGAAGACGTCAGTAGATTGTGTCATAACCAACAATCACTCCCTATATAAATGTCTAAACATATAAGTTGTGGTACACATTTGGATTGCACAGTTATGCTTATAAAGGCCTTTGTGTATACACCTGTGATACTACATAAGATAGTGACATCAAGTAATTAAGCAAACACATTCAATGCACATCTAGATACCTAGATAACTTCTTTGACCTAGCAGTCTCTACTAAATCCAAACAAAATAGAAAGTTTAAAAATAAGCCAGCTTGATGGCCCCTGTATAAAAATAAGAAATACAATGAGGGAAAATGCTTCTTAAAGTATATGCATTTATAGATAGATAAATATATAGATATAGATTTGGAGAGATGAATAGAGATAAAAATCCATATCAAGGTTAATATTAAAAAGCTATTGAGAGAATAATCTAATACCATCAGGAAAATGAGGACATCCCTTTAACTTTAGATTAGCATCAGAGCCTAAAGGCAATTGCAAATCTTTCTTTAGCTACATTAGGAAACTGAAGAATAACGTACTACATTGCACAGAACTTATCCAAAATAGCACTGTCTACTTGGATTCAGTAGATATAGCCAGCATACTAGCAAACACATTCAGAGCAAATTTCAACCTGAAACAACTATAAAAAAGCACACATTACACAAAATCTCAACCATCTATCCTAACCAAAGAACACTTGCTAAAGGTACTCTCCAGTATGAAAAATACATCATCCTTGGTGTTTGATAATATACCTGGTTGTGTAATAAACAAGACACAACATGCCTAGTATACCTGCTCCTACAGCTATCCAACCTGAGCCTACCCACTAGTTTCTGTTGAGGTGCCACTTCAGGAAGGTAGAGCTACCACTGACCCCAGAAATTGCAGACCCATTAGGCTGACTAGTCTCATCTGCAAAGTCATAGAACATATCATAACTGATATAATTAACCATGATATCAAAAATCTTATATGGATTGACACCCTGCAGTCCAGTTTTGGTAGTGTGGATCCAGTTTAAGCAATCTGGATACTTCTTTGAGAGAGTACCACAAGTTGTGGATAGTGGACATGCTGTTGTCCATACCACCTGCTACCATAATAAACAAGCTGATTGAGCCCCAAATTGACCCTGTGTAGTTTGGTGGATAGCAAATCAGCTGAACAATAGGACCCTTCTAGTGATAGTGGCAGGTTCACCCTCAGTGAAAATGAAGGTGACCAGTGGTGTTTCCTAAGGCTGACTGCTGGCCCCTCTACTTTTCAGCATTAACTTTGTAGATCTCTAAATTACAAAAAGGGATCTCTGCTTGACCAAGTTTGCAGATGTGTCATCCTCAAGTACCCCTGTGATATGTAGAAGCTCCATCTTAAATTCACACATGTCAAGACCTGGTGCTCAGAAACTGGGTATAAACTAAATGCTAAAAAGTGCAATATCATCACTTTATTACTATATATTGTATAATATAGACAACACCACACTTCAAAAGTAAAGTGCGGTGAGAGACCTCAGAAGAGGAGTCAATAATTCTTTTGCCATTGACCATCAAGTTGCAACAGAAGTTAGGAAATATTTTTACCTGGTGCAGCTTGATTGCAAAATCATTTCATCTAGATCCCAGGAAGTTCTTACACCTCTATATTCCACACAGACTTAGTATCAAATACAATGCCCCTTTTGGGATGTATCTTAGTAGGGATATCAACCAACTAAAAAGACATCAAAGGTTCTTAACTAAAAAAGATCACAGGTTTAAAAACCAAGAGCTACCAGGAGATGATGAAACCACCATCCCTTTATTCAGTGTCTGATGGACTCTTTAGGGATGATCTGTGCGTTGCCTTTAGGGATTCAGTAATCCAAACCTCTTATCTTCTTCTGGCTTTTCCTGGTTAGGGGTCACCACAGTGGATCACCTTGTCCGCTCATGGTTGTCAGTGGAGTTTTTACAGTGTCAAGTTGCCAGCCCAGTGCCCAACCTTCCACAGAAGGCACACACATGCATGAATTCATGCCCAGGGCCAATTTAGAGTGTCCAATCAACCTACAGCATGTTTTTAGGATGTGAGAGGAAACTGGAGCACCTGGAGGAAACCCACGTGACAACAGGGAGGACATGCAGACTCCGCACAGAAGGCACCCCAGTCGAGGATCAAACCAAAGAACCTCTTTCTGTGAGGTGGCAATGCTAACCACTGCACCACGGTGGCCACCCTAATCCAAACCTCTTATAATTCCACAAATCAAACAGTCACAATAACAATTTGCTTTAATAAATAAAGAAAACATGTCAGAGAGAAATTTGTTATGCAGTGCTTACACCTTCTCTGCAGCAAACTTCTAAACTAAATTAAGCAATGTAACATATGATCTTCCTTCAAGAAAGAGTTAACTGGATGTATCTTCACAACTATGCATTCCTGGTATATGAGTGCTGTATTTCTCCTTGAAAAAGGATGTAAGTCTAAAGGTGGGCACTGGCAAGGTATACATGGTAATCAGGTCCATTTACCCTGCATTTTGTATGATTCTGTGATTCTATATGAATGATTCCTTTTTTGCAATTATCTGTGAGAATGAGCAAGCATGATTAAGTTATTCTAATGAGATATGTCACTCAAAAGTAGATATGAATGTGCAAGGAGTTGAAAAAAGATCAGTTTGCACTGCAATGACTTGTGCACTTGTTTTCCAATCTGTATGAAAACATCTGTAATGCAGGTTGGCAAGAGGAATAAATGAGGAAATTGCAAACAAATGTAATGAAGAGGTATTCATAGCTTGCACAGAAGGCTGGGTCATGATATCCTCAACTGACACACAGGGTAAATATTTGCAATTCAGACAGCCTCTGTGGCATACATGAATGAAGCCTTGACTGCAATCCAGATGACCTGACTAGAACTAGAATATCCATGCTGGCGAGGGTGGAAGTGAGCAGCTAATGCTGGCTTGTCCATTTGGAGGGCTGGTTTCTAGTAGACTAACTGCAACCTCCCAGAGGGCCACACATCAGAGTGACATAAGCTTGGCTTTCCCAGGCTGGTCACAGTAGCACTATATGGATATATGTGGAAGCATCTACACTTCAGGGGATGGTAATAGGAGGCCCTCACAGTGACACTGAGCACCTATTTCGTTTACTAGGCATGTGCGCTCAGTATAGGAATGTTCTGATTGATCACCACACAAATAATGTAGCCTGTATGGGGGATATATGAGTCATGTACTTTCCAGCCTGGGACAAAATTAACAGGACACCATAAGGCCTTAGTCTGAGTGTAAGCCAGTCTAAACAACATTAGGAGATGAAGGTGCCCATTTTCAGTAACTTTAGCTTAAGATGGTGCATGCGAAGAAGGCAAAAAGTACCCACAAAGCTACCCGGATGAGTGTCATGCTGGATGGCTCTCACTTCTGTGCTGGCATATCCAACATATAGGAATTGATGAGCTCAGTGTCAATTGAATGAGAGTCAGTGGTCAGCAGGTATAGGAACAAAAATGATACAGAATGTATATTTCAAATCAGACATTATCCATTTTGAAATATTACATTTGGCTACTTTGATGAACAAGAAATTATAACTGTACTTACAAAATAGTGTACACATTTGTCTGCCATGTATGCACATGTGGTAGATGTTATTAGGTAGCTAGCTTCACATTTTCTTAAAAGAGACTTCGCTTGTAGCCATGCAGTCATGAAGGCTTACCTTCTCATGGTCTCTGAGTAGTATTAAAATTTAATTACACTCAGAATTAAGTAGTCCTTCTCCAAGTCATATCTGTGTTTGAAAGTGGGACCAGTGCTCTACCAGGGGCAGTGAACGAATGCATAAACAAATATCTGCTTCTATTCACCAATTGGGCTTTACTTGGAGTCATACAATATATCTTTCATTTGCAAGTTTAATGTTATTTATTTATTTATTTGCAGTTTGTTTGCCAGGATAGTCCATTGGGCCACAAATGGCCCGTTTTCAATGGAGTCCTGGGGAGAAAAGCTCCAGAAGGTTGATTACATAATACAAAGTAGGAACACATTTGAAGTACACATAAAAAATACATTTGTCACACATTGAAAACATAATTATGCATTAATACAGTAGCTAAGAAAAAATATGTTGGAGGAAAAAGAGGTATTTACAATGAGTTACGTCAGAGATTGTCATATTTGAACAAACATCTGGCTTAACAGTGAGTAGTATTTGTTATAAGGAGTAACTTGTTTGTCTTTGTTTATTCATTCATCTGTCTGTCTTTCTTTCTGTCTGTTCACCTGCATTCCTGGTGCAGCAGTGAGCAGCTTTTACCCATCACTGAGCAGAGTATTAAACAAAGCTATGAAACAGCACATGGCCATTGTTGTAATGATGTACAGGGTGAACTCTTGTTTATTCAGTGAGGATGAGGGACTGGAGAATAGGTCTGAACTGTCCAGTCTTTTGCCTCATATTTTCAGGTCTGTTCCTAGTAAAATTGTTAATTTTCTGGTAAATCATTGAGGATTAAAGTTCGTATATAATGATATTCTTGACTTCATATTCTTCAGAAAATGCACACTAATTCAAAACTTGCTATTTTATTGACTTTCTAACTTTATGGAAGTAATATTTAATATCTGTCCCTGTTTTGGGGCATTTTGTCTCACCATTATTTCTGATTTGGTCCAGAATTCGTATGCCAAGAAATTGAGAGGTTGGGATGAAGAGAATTAAAAGCTATGGGCAGTATTCTTTAAAGCGTTATGTGGTTGTTCATAGGCCAGGGAGGAGTAAAATAAATAATTTTAATCACATTTTAAATAACTTTGAACATTTGTTAATCTGTTATTGTTAATACGAAATTGAACAAAATAGTAGCACGTGTTTCATTTCTGTACTAGTTGTCGAGTCTTTAAATAAAGACTGATTGATTAAAATGCTTAGTCAGTTATAACCAGTCACAAGTAAGTGGATTTTCCTGGTTTTGCTTATATCCCATGATATGATCCTGAGCCTTTTGTAAGAGAAATAGTATTCTGTCTCCATTAAACTGGTGCTAGCATGATTATTAGCTTGAATAATAAGCTGCAAGAATGATATAAAATATAAAGGGTTAATTTAGGAATAGTATAAAATGCTGAAAAATAGGAAGTAGTAAGTGTGCTGGCATAGCTTAATTAGATATTGGCATCCATGTAAAGAGTATGTTATTGAGAAACAAAGTCTGTAAAAATAACTGCGCAGATGGCAGCTGGAAGGACATCAGTGATGTAAAGAAATGTAATATCAAGCAAGATAAAGTTAGAACATCAAGTTTCAGATAGTGCTGGAACACCACATTTCAGATAATGCAAGACTGAGTTTCCTTGGACCACCGAACTTGAAAGAATCAAGGACAAATCATACATTAAAAGAACAAAGAAAAGTGTTATACAAAGGAAAATTGTAATACATTAGTGCATGCATGTAAATGCAAGTAACAGCAAGAAACCAACAGAAGATGGCAGTATATAATTTTTCAATGGCGAGCCACAGTTGATGAACTGAATGGCTTCTTATAGTGACAGCTGCAGCTTCTTTTTCATATTATTCAGTTAGTACGTCCAATTCCTGTGCAAACATTTGCCTCCTTCTTCTGCACAGTATCCAGTAGCAGAACAGTGCATCTCTGCATATTCCACAGGTCCTGTACATTCACACAACTGAATCTGACAGCTGTGTTTGATCACCTTTTGGGAGAATCAACAAGGGACTTTCCACACTTTCTCGACGGAAGACTTGATCAACTTCCTCACAGAAACTGATAATTTTCTTTTTGTTTCTCATTCTACAGCACGGATGCCATAAGACAGAAAAGTATTAAATGTAAAACTACCTTTCAGGTAGACAGTAATGACAGTCTAGCACATGTCTGGTCAGGATTTAAAGACTGGTATAAACAGAACTGTAGCACATGCAGTACTTTATTAGGTAATGTTGATGTTAATCTTCTTCTTTCGTTTTTTCCCAGTTAGGGGTCGCCACAGCCCAACTTCAACAAAGGCACACCCATTTACACATGTCTTTCGAACGCCACTCGACTGCGGGGAGGACATGCAGACTCCACACAGAAGGCGCTCCAGCCGAGGATTGAACGGTAGTACCTCTTGCTGTGAGGTGACAACGCTACCACTGTAATGCTTTGTGTAAATGGAGTTTTACCTATGACTGGTACATGTCTAATGTCAAAACATAAGTACAGACCAAGATGCATGTTTTATGACAGTGAAGATAAATCTATTTGTCTAGTGTGCCACAGAAAGGTTGTTACACAGGTTACATCCAGGTATAAGTCCCCTGACATACAGCCATTATCTTCTCCTCTGTATCCTGATCCAAATACACTTCTGGGTTCTCCTGTATGTACTGTTGAAACCCTTTTAAAAGATATTACTGATTTCAAAGATAAGCTCTTACAAGACCCAGACATTGATTTGGTAACACCTTTTGTTACTTACTGTTCAGACTGGAGTTCAGCTTTATCACCAGACTTTAAACAAAAGTTAAATGAGCAGTTTAAAAAATGTCAAAGGGATAGTCAGACAGAGTGGAATAATCTCTGTCAGTCTATGGCAACTTTGTTATCACGATGTTTGGGTAGCCTAGATGGTCAGTTACAAGCAATTGAACATAAACATAGCACTCTCCAAGACTGGGAAGCAAGGTTTGCCTTGCTTACACAGGAATTACAAGCAGAGCAGGATAAAACTGCACATTATGACACAATGCAATTTAACTCCAACAGTGCAAAGAGCAGCTTAGAGAGAGGTGGAGGAAGGGCAGGCTAAAGATCAAAAGTATACACAAATGCAGTATGATTTACACAGACGCTCAGAACAGCTCAGGACACGAGATGAAGAACTGAAAGTCTTATGAGACCGTCTTGAAGAACTGGAAACTGCAGCAGGGGAAAATGTCAGGCAGCCCATAGACATTATAGGGCAGCAACACCAGCTGATTTGTATCAACAATCAAGAGTGTTACAGACCCTCCCCACATGGAATGATAAAAAAAGCATATTTACAACATGTTAGCTTTTGAGGAATGGGTTAATTGCACTGCAGGCGCAGATGCATGGAATGATTCTTTCACCAAATGTTTTTGGACATTTATTCCTAAATGTTTTAAAACATTTATTCAGCTAAACAAACTATCCTCTTAATACTCAGCTGCAATGGATGGCAGCAGTGTTACAGGCATTTACACAAGGACAACCGTTAACTACTCGGTTGTTAGATAATTTTAATATTACCATTTCTGACAAAATGCTTGAACATGCAGATCACTTTCAGTTGGCATATCAGGTAGTGTTTAATAAATCTGATATGAAGGATGAAGACACTCAAAAACAGCTTATTCATTGTTTTTTTGGAGTAAGTGAAGGGAGTTCCAGGTGACATTAAGTGCATTTATCAGGAAACTTCAAAAATTTGCATGATTTAGTGCAAAAGTTAACAAGAGGCAAGACAATGTGTGATAATGGCAATCTTTTTTTCTCACCATGTCTTCGCATTAGATAAAGTCATGGAACCTTTTGAAGTTGTAGAAGTCCATACAAAAGGGCAGGATAGAAGCCATTGGAGAGATCAAGGACAACAATGGCAGCAGAGACTAGCTTCCACACCTCTGACTCCAATGGGCGCCGGAGAACAGGGGCAAACAAAGTTCTACAGTGTTTTTGCTGTAAACAAACTGGTCATTTCAAAAAGGATTGTCCATATTACAAGAAATGGAGGGAAGCTCAGGAAAGAAAGGGTAAGTTTATTAAGCAAGTTACAGGTGAAAACACGGGAAAGCAACAATTAAAGGTGCAAAAGGCCCTATAACCAGGGAAAGGATAATTATAAGGTAAAACAAATGACACCACAGGGGGATATATGTCCAGTAGATTGTCCGGAAGATTTTCAGGCGCAACACCTGTTCGTTTCTTTCCTGACATCTTTTACGAAGGGGTGGGATGCAAGGCCCCTAATTGATATTTGGGTAAAGGGGACCCTATGGAAAAATGTATTATTGGATACAGGAGCAGCTGTTTCAGTTACTAGCTGACCACTCCCACCAGATCCTAAAAAATGAACATGCATTTCAGGTTTTAATGGCACTGGCTGCATAGCAGTGGGTAGTAAAAATGTGTCCATACAATTTGCACAAAATGATACAGGCATACAAGGATCTTTTTTGATGCACCCTTCAAGTGCATCGACCATTATAGGTATGGATATTATGAACAAAATTGGTTTGGTCATAGATGTACCAAATGGCATAATATTGAAGGGCGCAGAAGGATATTCATGCTGCATCATACAAATAGACGAGACACTGAAGAAACTGCAAGGGGTGGTACATGCAGACGCACAGGACACATGGCAGTCCTTACAGGCACAGTTTCCGCTTCTGTGATCACAAGGACCAGCAGATTGTGGAAAACTAGAAATTCCGGTAGGAAATGAATGAGATTTTATACCACCTTTTCAAAAGCAATACCCAATACCAAAAGAAGCAGATATGCAAAAGTGCATAACGGATTGGGAAATGGCAGGTATAATAGTAAAAGGTAAAAGTCCAATAAAATCACCCATGTGGCCAGTTAAGAAAAAAGATGGCAGTTACAGGCTAGTCGTAGATCTGAGAAAAGTAAATCAATACACTACCCCTAGGGCACATGTAATTCCAGGAGTTCCAGAATTAGCAGCTAATATAAAACCACAAAGCCAGTGGTTCAAAGTCATTGATTTGGCAAATGGATTTTTTGGCATGTCACTGAGAAAAAAGGATTGTCCCAAATTATCTTATGATGCGGTTATCGCAAGGGTTTCAAAATCATCCGGTAATTTTCCACCAAATAGTAGGCTAAATTCTAAGTGGGTTAAAAGACGACAGATCAGTACTTCATTACATAGATGATATACTGGTACAGTCAGAAACAGTAGAGCAGCATTTAAAAAAAAATGAAAGAAGTTTTCAAAACACTGCAGGAGGCAGGATTCAAGGTATAAAGTGAAAAAATACAGTTTCTTTCACAAGAAGTCAAATTTTTAGGGACCATTATCAAGTCCACGGGGAGATTGCTGTGTGCACAGAGAGTACAAGGTATCCTACAGATGGAAAAGCCCATTAACACTTCAGATTTACATAAATTCATGGGTATTATGAATTACAAAAGAGAATTCATTGAGGATTATGCACAGACGGCAGGACCTTTGTACAACATGCTGTCCATGCAAAAAAATAATGGCACTCTGGAATGGAGCGTGGTAGAAGCTCTGGAATGGAGCGTGGTAGAAGAACAGTCTTTTGCAGCTATGAAAGAGAAGTTGGCAAGGGCTACAGAATTAATAGCACCAACCTCAAAGTTACCGTTTGTTTTACAAGCAGCGGCAGGAACATACTATCAGTGGTGTTATTACAAGAGTGGCCACAAAGGGGAGATAGGAGATCGCAAAAAAACTTTGAGACCAGTTATCTTTTGCAGCCGGAAAATGACTCCGGTAGGAAAGAGATATCACCCCTGTATTCAGCAATTATTGGCTAAATATTGAGGAATCAAACAGACAGAGTATATAACAGTATTTTCATCCATAATAGTGCAGACACTGCATCAAGCAGTGCAGGTACTAGTAGACAGTTTTGAAATGAACAAGATTACTGATGGTATCAGTCAAGCAGTATTTGCTAGGTGGATGACTACTTTTAGTACAAAAAAGATAATCATTCAAGCAGGAGAAAAATATTATTTGTCCAATTTGCTGGGATATGAGGGAAAGCAGCATAACTGCATCGACAATCTGACTAAGCCAGAAAAATCCCCCATATCACCAGACTACAATCACTTTTTGCCCTCTGTCTTTGTAAACAGAGCTAGGTACTGGGAAAATGGATGGTATGTGATGGGATTTACTGTACTACCAGAAAAGGAAAGTTTGGGAGTTGCAGAGTTGGTGCAGCTCCCGGGTCACATGTCAGCTCAAAGGGTTGAATTAGAAGCAGTACTGTACGTACTACAGCATTACAATCCTGTCAGTATATACTCTGACAGTGCATATGTGGTAAATTCATTACGTTTACACATGACAGTTTGGGCTCGTAGAGGTTTTGTAGACAGTGCAGGAAAACCACTTAGACATGAAGAAGTTTTGCAAAATATATGGAAAATCATAAGGCAAAAAAATGTGCAAGGGCAATTCAGCATTTTAAAGGTAAAAGCCCACCAAAAACCACCTTCAGGAGTGTTCAAATTAAATGCAATAGCAGATGTCTTAGCCAAGGCAGCAAAGACAGGATGGCAGTTATATCCTGATTTAAAATCAGCTGAAGCAATACAGTACATTAGAATTGTAGATAAGGACAGGGATATCAGTGAGGATTTAGTCCGAATTCAGAGGCAACAAGGTTTGGAAGAGGAGACTAGTCAATGTATGAATGAAGGGGTCCCACCTAGAGAATTCTGGGTTTATCCTACTATAAAAGGATTACAGTTACCTTATGTGCTATATCAACTAGCAAAACAGTTAGTAAAATACAATCATCAAGTGCTAGGACATGTAGGTAGTGAAAAGTTATGGCCAGTGGTCAAAGAAAAGTATTGGAATCCAGCTTTAAAAAAGCTGTGTAAGATAGTTTCAGAAGAGTGCTTAATCTGTTTACAGGTTAATGCCAAAAGTAAAAAGCCTCAGTTACACAGGGTCATGCCAGCAGATGGACCATGGTATGTGGTTCAAATAGACTATGCAGGACCATTACAACTGGCAAAAGGAGGGTATCACTATTTGTTAGTAGTAGTAGATGTATTTTTAAAATGGGTAGAAGCAATTCCTACCAAAAAAACAATCACTCAGACAACAGCAGAAGCTTTATGGAAAAACATTTTTTGTCATTGGGGATGGCCACTGGTTATCGAGTCTGATAATGGGCCACAATTTGTCAGTCAGCTAATCAAATAAATGTGTAATTTGTTATTAATACAACAAGGATTTCATGTACCCTACCATCCACAGTCCAACAGAAAAGTTGAGAGAATGAACAGAACCATTAAAGAGAGACTAAAAAAGGCATGTTTGGAAAAGGGATGGGATTGGGTGCAACATTTGCCAGGAATTTTGTTAGGGGTAAGAGCTACCCCAAATAGCAAGACAGGGATTTCACCATTTAAAATCATGACAGGCAGGAAAATGCCCAAACAACTACCTTTTGATCCAGAGATTGGACATAACAGACCATTGTTAAAGGTAGCACAACATCAAAAATGGCTAAAAGACATCACAGAGCAGTGTGAATACTTGGCAAGGGAGCAAGCATTCCATTTATGGAAAAAGGTCCCCATAATGCTACAGGAACAACACCTTCCCAATGCAACAACGGTATTAATTAAAATGTTTCAGACGGATGGTCCATGGGATAGCAATTGGCGAGGACCTTTTGAAGTAGTGGAACAAATAGGGCCTTTGTTCTATAAGGTCAAACAAAGCAAGAAAAACAAGACCTTGCTAGCTTACAGGGATCAAATGAGAATCATTGTTTGTAGTGATCAGCAGCAAAATGCATTGCATTTAAAAGGAGGGGGAGCAGATGCTCAAAAAGTTTATGTTTCTGTTTTTTAGAAACAACGTACAAGACTGAATGCCAAGTGTTGTGCAAAGTTTGTTGAAAGTACTCCCAAAAAGGTTTTTAGGACAAACACGTTTTAATAAACATGAAAAGCATGATTGTTATTCTAAGTATTGTGCTCAGTGGACTCCTTTTGGTAGAATGCCAAACAGAGGGAATCAAGGTTGTTTATTACAACATTTCACAAATAACACTAAGTTGGGAAAATGCTACACAAAATAGAACACAAGACAATTTCAGTTGTAAAATGCAAACAAAGTGTATCTCTGGAAGCATAACATTTAACAATAATATAACGGCATGGTTTGCTGAACAGGGTCAGGCATACATAAAAGTAGAAGAAGAGTCAAAAACTGACATAAACATTTCAGTAAACAGCTCAGTCTCTATTAGATATTGTACATTACCCCCTGAAGATGTAACAATTTTGACAAGGGAAGACATCATACAAAAAATGTCACAGTGTGTTAATAATAACACAAAAATAATAAATACAACAGGGAAAAGAACAGATATAATTTCTACTAATAATCTGTTTATTTCTATAAACAACACAGTAATACAAGGAAAAGGACCATGGGTCGGAATACTTACCATTCTGGGTAATAAGCCAGTACTTCATACAGATCAAGTGGTAAAAATACCATCCACTTGTACCATGGTAGGACAACAATACCAAAAAACAATATTACACTTCAACATTACATTTCCAAGTTTTAAACAGACAAAATGCAGATTTAAAAGAGCCTGGTATGACACACACTTGGGGGGAGTAGGAGCAGGAGTTGGAACTCTAAATGCTGTGGATATTCAAATTTTACAAAATAAATTAGGACAAGACATATCACAAATTGTACATTTGCAAGCCCGTTGGAAGCCCACTATTTGGTATGTACATAAACAAAATGTACGGTATCAAGAGGGTTTTTTAAATCATTATAATGTATCCTTAATAGACAGATTGCAATCTGACACCAATGTATCTATATTTGCAGATTGGACAAAATGTACTTTACAATCCTTGTATGTCAAAATGCAACAAAATGAGTTACAGACAAAGCTGATGTTAAAAAATTAGTACATGTGACGACAACTATTCAGAAGATGGATTCCATCCACTAGCTGGGTAAGACTGTTCACAGAATAGACTCAGTGTGAGCACGATTATTACATTGGAAAGGTTATGTATTATAATGTACCAAAACAAACAGTAATGTGTCAATTCATGGCATTACCCATAATATTCTTGTCCACTTATAACAATACTGAACTTTGGTTGCCTCAACTTGAAGGGAATTATGTAGATATGGATTACAAAACGCACATGTTAAAACATTGTACAGAAACTATGAATGGTCTCATACGTGCGCAGCATTCTCCCATCTATGAACCATGTTTTTTACAACATTCTGTAAATATGTGCAAATAGACAATATTGCCTTCAAACCTCAAAATGTTTGTCGAAGTGGCACCACAATTTGTATGTGTGGTTTCAAATAAACGAGTGTTAAAATACAAGCAAACACCCTTTGTGGGATGTATCAGTAATATCACGCATTTAACCTGGGAAAATGAGACTTATGTGTTTTCTACCAGTACTAAAAAATGGCAAATTTTCAGTGGAAATATGAAATGATTCAGTTTCCTAACATTACTTTGTCATTAGACAAGTTAAGAAAAATAATACAAGACACAGATGATCTTAAAGATTACTTGGATCATTGTAACTGCAGCATATTACAGCATGAAGTAAATAGTATAATAATAAAAGACAAATTCGTAAAGTTGGCTGAAAAAACAGAAGCTGACACTGCCCATAATTGGTGGAATATATTCACAGGGTGGTCATCATCTGGAACCAAATTGTTAAATTGGTTAATACATCTGGTGTTGGTAGTCTTAGGGGTCATAATAATAATGACAGCTTGGAATTGTTTAATATGCTGCAGGTTACGGAGAGTTGCAATAACTCAACATGTTATGATTGTAAATATGAGCAAAGTGGTAAATGCTGTAAATGATAATGCCAATGAAACACATGCAGTCTTTTCTTTAACTGAAGTTTAATCTGTTCCTCAAAATATATAAGAAGGGGAAACTGTAAGTGAAATAGTATTCTGCCTCCATTTAAACTGTTGCTAGCATGATTATTAGCTTGAATAAAAAGCTGCAAGAATGATATGAAGTATAAAGGCTTAATTTAGGAATAGTATAAAATGCTGAAAAATAGGAAGTAGTAAGTGTGCTGGCATAGCTTATTAGATATTGGCATCCATGTAAAGAGTATGTTATTGAGAAACAAAGTCTGTAAAAATAACTGCGCAGATGGCAGATGGAAGGACATCAACGAAGTAAAGAGATATAATATCAAGCAAGATAAAGTTAGAACATCAAGTTTCAGATAGTGCTGGAACACCATGTTTCAGATAATGCAAGACTGAGTTTCCTTGGACCACCGAACTTGAAAGAATCAAGGACAAATCATAAATTAAAAGAACAACGAAAAGTGTTATACAAAGGAAAATTGTAATACATCAGACTGAGAGAAAAATGTCAGACTTTTTGGTATAAATATGAGTGAGTATAAACATGCTTTGGGAATTTACCATAGAGAGCTGACAGCATCTGTGTTGCATGCTTGTAGATCCGAAAATAAAATGTAATAGCAAAATGCGTATTAACTGAAGCAGTTTGTCTCCAGGTATTTATTGTACTTAGTACAATACAGTAATAAGACTAGTTGGTCACAATAAATAGTTAACTATACTGTGGTATGCATGCATGTAAATGCAAGTAACAGCAAGAAAGCAACAGAAGACGGCAGTATATAATTTTTCCCTTTGACTAGAGTATTCCAGTCAGACTTTACCTGGTCCCCGTCCAATAATCACATGACTTCAGATTACATTATGAAAGCCTGCTGTGTTATCAGGTCCCACTGAGGATGCATTATTTTGGAGAGTACTTTTAACAAGTGTTCTTTTGTGATAATACTGGGTTTGAGATCTCTAAGTACATCTGTGTCTTATATACATGTATCTGGAGTTAAGTTTGCACTGGACCTGTTTGCCATTATATGTGCAATATCCACTGAATCAGAGGAGGTAATGGCATTATTCTGAACTTCAGAACACTGTCAGGGTGTTATTTTGTTACTTCCTGACATATGTAAAGAAGAATTTGTAATAATCCTTAACTTCTGATGCCAACCTAAGTTAATGGAAAGCCTTTGTTTTTCTGATGGTATTTTTTCAGTACCTATGATGACCTTTTGATGTTGACTTTGATTTGTGAGTGTTTAGTTTTGCTATATATTCTAATGAGATTTTTCTTTTGTAATATTCTTCATTTACGCATTTGGACAGCCAGCTCATTTGCTCTTACTCTTTGCATTTTGTTTACATTTTGAAAGGATTTACAGATTTATACAGTTTTCTACGTGAGGGTATAATTTATTTGCAGAACTGCTAGCCATGTCAACATTTTGGGGGATTTAGTTTTACTAGAAATTTGATACTTTGTCATTGAATTGTATGAATATTATACATTTGAAGTTGTTGAATACTGTGATATTTTCATCTGCTGATTACGTGGTTTGAAAGAGAAGTTACCAATTTGAGGTCTGACTTTGTCTGGAAAAGGATATACTACTAGTGAGGTAGTATAGATAGATGAAAGCGCTTTCGTTAAAGTGTATATATATATATATATATATATATATATATATATATATATATGGATCTAGGACAATTGAACAAAAGTTCAATAGTCCGAATCCACAATCACCGAACACACTTTAATGAAAGTGCTTTCACCAAAAAAGCTCTTTCATTAAAGTGTGTTTAAAAAAAAAAACAAACATTATTTTTACATTTTTGCAGGTGCACCCCCCACACCCCTCTACTTAAATATTCTCACACCGGGTTCACACTACAGTGGGGAAAAGGGAATTATCCCTTATCCCCACTGTAGTGTGATCTCCGCAACAGGCAAACTTATGCAAAAGTGCCTTTCTGTGAAAAGCACTTTTGCGCAAGTATGCCTGGCCGAATCTGTTTTGGTTATGTTGCCATTCGATGATCCGTATGGATCCCATATATATATATATATATATATATATATATATATATATATATATATAGCATTTGTCCTCAGTGGGTTCTTTGAATATTTGATCCAAGGAATTGTTGTTTATGAAATTGAGAAATTTTGGGACATGGGCTGCATTTGAGGTACAGGTCTTTCAGTTTATTGATGGGTAGTTAAAGTTACCCAGGATGATAGCATTTGTGTGTATTTATAATTCATTCAATGTATTTAAGAAATTAACATGCTTTTCTGGGGTCAAGGGGGGGTGCCTGTAGCATTCTAGGATCTGATATTTGGCTTTATTTAAAATGAGTTGGATTTCAGTAAGCACATTATGTGTATTTGAAATTCATCCAATATATTTAAAAAATAGACATTGTTTTTAGGGTTCATTGGGGGGTCCTGTAACATTATGTGATCTCCTATTTGATTTTATTTAAACTAACTTGAATCTCAATGAGCATGGTATATGGGTATCTGGGAATCTGCTTTGAGGTAATGTGGCATTTGACAGGTATGGATACTCCACCACAGTCCCTGTTGTGTCTAAGCACAAAACCCTGGTAGAGAGGGATTGCTTTCTGTACTTTTAAACCAGGTATCATTAATAATGCACACGTGAATTTGCTCCAAATGCAATATAAGCAATAATCTTGATCTTGTATAGCTTTGCAAGTCTAGTAGTGTAGCAAACACCAGAACCCGTGATAAAGAGAGTGGAAGATCGATTCATTATGCGTGGGCTCCCCCATATCTGAAATAATCTGTGCCTTCAGGTTAAGCTGTGCAATCCATTAGCATCTTTCAAACAGAACTTGGATGACTGGATGGAAAACCTAAAATTTACTCCAGAACTAATGTGCTCATCCTTCCTTCAGAAGGGGAGCACAAACCACAGTATGGGTGTTGTCAAGTTGTTGATGGTTGCAAGACTAAACTGCCTTGATACTCCTATGAATCAACCTGAGCAAGAAGTGGCTTATAAAAAAAAGAAGATAGTGTAACAGTCCAATTTACCTGCAAATCCAGTAGTAACAATCTAAAACATTACTTATGTAATTTATATCCAAACAGAGCATCTTAGTACATCTTGCTTTAATGTTAGACATTTGTTGTAACTAGGGATAAAAACATCACAATACTGGCCGTCTGACAAATCTGTCCACCCAGAACAACCATCTACTACTGCTGCCTTAAAGCATAGTAAAGCTCTGGGACCCCCTATAAAAAAAATTTGCTTCGGCCCTGTACCAGATAAGATTCAAGTAACTGACAAAGGGTTCTTCCAGCAAAGTCATATCTTCCTAAGCATTTGGCTTCTAAATTTTCTGTTTCTGTGACAAAAAAATACACACACACACACACACACACACACACACACACACACACACACACACACACACACACACACGTATCTTGAAGATATGTATAGATAGAAATTATACTTTTGTGGAGAAAAAATGTAAACATATGACTGAGTGGCAGCTTAGGAGAATGTGGACGTATAAATGAAACAGAAGAGAACAAATTAGGCCTCACTCTGTCATATTGGAATAACTTGGTCACAGATAAAATTCATGTATAAATAGCTTAGTGTTGCAACATTCCCCTATCATCTACTGCACCTGGTCATTTCTACTCATGCTAACCTATCTAAAGCAGAAGTAGTACAGAAGTCCATATCTGATGCAGACCCCCCACGCACACACATTATTACTATGTTGTACTCCCTTACATAGGTCGGCTGCATTTATTGACAGTGTGGCACACTGCACTTATCTTGTGTGTACCTATACTCACCATAAAACAAAGCATCTAGCAACCACTGCCACTGCCATTAAGTATTATTTCCTTCCAATCTGATATCCTCATGATTCTGACTACTGAATCTACCAGTATTCAAAAGTGCTACTTGTAAGAAGCACTCAGAAGGGATTTTTCCAATACTTGGAACAAACTGCCTTCTGATGTGATCACACTGTTGATGATATGAAAGGATCATTAAATGATTTGTTAAATATTAATTTTTCACAGTGACTACTGTTTCAGAAAAAATATCTATCTAGCTATATATCTATATATCTATATGGGTCCCCTTCAAAACAGCGAACCTCTGATCATCGAGGACCAGAGGATCAAAGTTCTGCAATATCCTCTGCGCCTCCAACACCCCTCTCTACTAAAATATAACAACTCCGAGATCACACTACAGTGAAGAGAATGGCAAATTTACCGTTCTTCACTGTAGTGCTCAGAGTTTGTATATTTAAGTAGCAGTGGGTGTGGGGGGTGCAGGGGCTTGCACCATCCAATAACTTACAAGCAGAGTTTTTATCTTTTTTAATTTAGTCTGCTTTCATGTTCGATGCTGTTGAACAGCAATCATCTTGTTCTTGATGATGTGTGGTTCGATGTTCTGCAACTTTGACCATTTGAAGTAGACCTATATATATATATATATATATATATATATATATATATATATATATATATATATATATATAAATACTACACCCCATGTGAGCTGTAAAGTATATGTGCTAAGGCTATCATATTGTGCTATACACCCTACATGATATACAATGAGAATAATTTCAGTGAACAAGTACTTTTATTCAGAAGTCATGTTGTACGAGTATTGTTGCAATAATGAGAGAGCATCTAATATTGCATTTTAAGGAATATCTTTCTCCATCTTTCACTAACTTCAAACATACTATAAAATGAAGTTAATTAAAGCTGAGGGAGCAAAGTTCCACACTACCATTTAGAAATTATTTTTAATTCCATTTAGTTTCATTGCTCAAGGCAGATGAAGGTGGTTGAAGTGTTCCTAGATCAGCAAAGTCAGTCTTTCTCCTCTTTCTTTTCAATTTACAGACATGAAAAACAGAATTTTGAAATGCTTACACGGATAATCAAGAATAAGGGCTCATAATTAGGATAAGATTTGCATACTGACTGGCATATAAATCCTCTGATAGCCAGTAGAATTGGGGAATACTATTGAGGAACGTAAGTTTAAAATATTGAGAGTGGCAAAATAACAGAATATAAGTACATATCATATCTTCATTCTGAGATAACAGAAAAGTGACGTTTAGATTATAGGGAATAACACATAACATTTGTTTGGAGAAATTCAGGGGTTGAAGGGTGAAAGGCTTAAAAGAACATTTTATAACAAATTATTCAGTTACCTCATAGAGAAGTTATCTCAGTGGATGCCCAACAGGAGGTTCTGCTTTTTTTCCACAATGCACATCCAGACAGAAGCTTGGTTGATTGATGCAACACAGGGGGATTACATAGTGAAGCAGTAATTCAGTAGCTGGGATTACATACAGAAGCACAAACACTGCTGCTGGGATTACATGATGAAGCCAGGAACTCAGGAGATGGGATTACATAGTGAAGTATGGACTCAGGAACTGAGACTATGTAGTGAAGCAGGCACTCAGGAGCTGGGATTATGTAGTGAAGAGGAACTCAGGAGCTGGGATTACATAGTGAAGTATGGACTCAGGAGCTGAGACTATGTAGTGAAGCAGGCACTCAGGAGCTGGGATTATGTAGTGAAGAGGAACTCAGGATCTGGGATTACATATGGAAGCACAGACTGTTCCACTGGGATTACATAGTGAAGCAGGAACTCAGCAGCTGGTTTAGACAGTGAAAGTGGAACTCAGGAGTTGAGATTGCATAGTGAAGTATGAACTCTGCATTCGGGAATACATAGTGAAGTAAAAACTCAGGAGATGAGATTACATAGTGAAACACAAACTCTACATCTAAGATTATATAGTGAAGCAGGAACTCAAGAGCTGAATTTACATAATGAAGCACAGACTCTGGAGTTGGGATTATATATTGAAGCAGGAACACAAGCACCGGGATTACATAGTAAAACAGGAACACAGGAGTATGTATTACAAAGTAAAGCAGGGATCCTTCATTTCTACATCATATAAATTTGCACCCCCCCCAATTCAGCTACTATGCAACTAATGTTATTTGTGGATAGACATGGTAATTGGTCGTTAGGTTCATAGGTAAGTATTAGGCTAATAGCCCTTGCAGGCCATTTTAAGTTTATCCAGTTTCCCTTTTTGTGCTCAAAATAGCCTAGCCTATTTGGTTATAGACTGGCTTTATCCACCCCTTGGTTGATAATTATACATTACACTTAATGAGAATAACTGGGACCATACCATAGATAATTAGAGGAGATCCATGTATGGGATAAAGCATTTAGGCAGTGGTAGCATATTTACTACTTGATGTGTTCACCCTAAGTAGATTGTTATGCTTGCCATTGTCTTAGGGTCAGTTAAGTTTAAGTGTACACAAACAGTTAAATTAAGTATGAAATATTTAATTACAGCACTATTTATTTAACATTTGTTACCAGGAATTTCCGACTTGGAACAAAGGCAATTGTTAGCAGATACCCAGGGAGAAACACTCCAGATGCATGAGGAAACCCACATGAACGCATGCAGACTCTACACAGAAGACACTCCAGCCAAGGATCAAACTGAAGAACTTCTTGCTGTGAAGTGACAACACTACTGCTGCACCACTGCACCATTCATAGATATTCATTCTAGATGCTTTCTTTTTACTAAACAACAGAACACAGTTCTATTGGAAGTAAACAGTTCTGATACTTTAATTTTATTTTTAATTTTTATTAGAATACAATAGCACAGAAGACATACACATATGAAATCCTTTAGCTACACTATCTATACACTTAACAGTGAACATCATATATTCTGAACTCCTTATAAATGCAGTAGATATCTTTACAAGTATGCTTTCTGCCGCTCATCCTATATAAGTCCCATCCCAAGTCAGACAGACACATACACACAAAAAACAGAATTTATTAATCACCCCCTGTTCTTGCTTGAAATTCTCTTAAAGTAAGTATGCAATTTTTTCTCCCCCTTCCCTCTTGGTATTACATTTTCTGTTGCTGTCTTATTTCCAAGAAAATGTTATGATCCAGAACTAAACTTTAAAAGAAACCTACAGCTACATCCATACAGTTGCATCTGTAAACATGGAGAGAGAATAAAACTGCAGTAGAACACTGAAGATGCAGAATCAATCAAGTCTTTGCACTGTGAAATATATTCCAACTGTATATTGAAACAAAAATAAATCTAAACTTCTCAAAACTCACTCCCACCTCTATAAGTGTAATATATAAACTTCATGATAGCCATATATAATTGTACCCGAACCTGCTTAATAACCCACCTCTTAACTACAATATTAATTTGCTGCCCTACCAAGTTTTTTCCTAAAGTCCATTTTTTTTTTGAATTACTGAGTACCAATCACAAGATTTATTATCTAGATGACAAACCCACTAATTCTTCAAATGCTTAAAGTTCTACATCTGCTAAATGCATAAGTACATTTTCTACTATAATCGTTGCCTTTATTTCATATGGATGTAATTTGATTAGTAAGTGTTTGTGAAATTGTTAATGTATATTACTTTAATCCCCTGGATTCACGAATCCTCCGTGTAAGACTTAATAAGTCTTACTCGGAGGCTGCAGTTGAACGGTATGATGTCAGCATGCCATGAATATTCACGAGGGCACGCTGACTCAACCGTAAGTCTTACACAGACCGTGTAGGAAAGCAGGGTGCGTGTCCGACTGCCGAGCAGTCTAAATGTCCACGCCCCTGCAAGGGTTGGAAAAGTAAAATGAAAACACACAAGAGCGAGTCCGCTCAAATGTCCTTGCACCCAACATCACACTCCCTGACATTGTAAACCCCCATCACAGTTATAAAAAGTAAAACATTAATTTTATTTTTTTTAAATTCCCGAAATAGCTGCCGGTAGTTGCGCGTGTGTGTGGGGGTGTGCCCATTGCTTAGCTGTAGTTAGCAATTCCGATATGGAAGAGCATAAGAAAGAATGTTTATGAAAATCACACCAAATAGCAATAGCGTAATGGTAGAGCATTAGAACAAAGAGGAGGCATTCGTGGTTCGATTCCCACCGCTCCCCTTCTTATTTATGTTTTAAATCAGTATATGAAATAATAAATAATACCTGACATATATGATTAAAATATTAGTAAAAAGCAGTAAAATAGCCAATGTATCAGTGAACAAAATATATATTTTTAAAGGATCCTGATATATAATTGCCCGCAGTTAAGCAGTGCTTTACCCAGTTCAATAGAGTTGCCCATAGTTTAATAGCGCTTTACCCAGCGCAATACAGTTGCCCAAAGTTTAAAAGCACTTTTCCCAGTGCAATAGAGGTGCCCATAGCGAAATAGCGCTTTAACCAGCGCAATGTGTTTGCGCGGACGTGCAAGCCGCACCAACCAGGGCACCATAGGGCACCGTGGAGCAATGTAGAGCAAAGTTGCTTAAATGCAGCCACACCCCCTAGCCTGTCTGGACAGTATTAAAATAAAATGAATGCCAAGGTTCGAACCCAGGGCTCTGTGCATCATAATTAAAGTACAGAACCACTAAGCTATGACAGCTTAGGAATGACAGCCACTGTTAACCTACATATACTTAGAAATGGTAGATTAACCATTACTAAGCAGGTCTGCAGTCAGCCGAGAATTTTCAAAAATGGCCAATCACAAAAAAGTGTGGGAAATGCGGCATATTTAAGCCCCATAGGTGGGAATACTCGCCATAACTGATTGTAGCTCACATCTGCAGTTAGAATGGCTGGTGCTGGAGAGGGTACATGCTTCTGAGCACAACGTTGGGGCATCGAGGAGTCGAAATACATGGTTTGGCTCCTTGTCCACTGTCATGAGTCAAGACTCCTGCAGGGCCAGTTCCAAGGGACGGAGTAAAAGGCAGAGGCTTGGAACCAGTTAGCTCATAACCTCACCAGTGTCACAGGCATTCCTCGGACTGGTGAGCAGGTCCGTCACCACCATGCAGACCTGAAGAGATGGAAGCAGGACCGCCTGAACCAATGGATACAGGAGGCCCGTGGAATGCAGGATGCCCCACAACTGAGTAGGTAGCCATGGAATGTAGTATGTAGGAATTGATAATTGATTCTGTTTAACGGATAGGTATGTCTCAATATCCCTTAATTTACTTTACAGTTGCAGGTGACCATGCTGCGAATCAGCAAGCCTATGCAGATAGGCTGCTAAGGTTGCACCACCAGGCAGGTTAGTGATTATTCTGCATGTATTGTTATATAAAATAGGGGAGAGAGCATGAAATAAAGTGTTGTAGTCCAATAATACAGCCATAAAATGGCCTGAATAAGTCCTCTGCATGTACTGTCAGATAAAAAAGTCAGAGAACCAGAAAAAGAGTGTAGTAACCCATTAAGATAGGTAAAATATGTCTGGAATAATATCTCTGCAGGTACTGCCATATAAAATAAGTGAGTGAGCCTGAAAAAGAGTGTTCTAACCTATTAATAAAGGTATAATATGTCTTGAATATGTCTTCCATATGCACTGTTATAACAAATAATGGAGTGAGCCTGTGGAAAAGTGTGTAATGTCATTAATAAAGGTCTAAAACCCGGAGTGTGTCTGTGTCACTTACTTTGAAATGTTGTTGTACCCTTGCATTATACAAATAGTACTGTTTTAAAAAGTGCTGGCAACCCAGAGTTGTGCAGTCCCATCTAAAGTGGGTGATGGAAGTGCTAGTAGCTGTGAAGCATATATACAGTCCTCAACAGTCAGTTACTGGCTGGCATACATAAGTAAATCTGGCACACGAGTAGCATGTTAATTTGTTCCCCAGAAATGTGAGTGTGCTTCAAGAAATGCAGGGTTCTGTACAAATTGAAGTGCAAATGTCATATGAAAACATCCAGATATGTAGATAAAGAAATATAAATGCAATCAAGAAATATGTATCAGTAACATCTGCATCTTGGACAGTTAGTATGTCAGATATAGGTCAGGTATATATTGAACTAGCCAAACCCATTACACAACCTAATGCATGATGGCAAGTGTAATAATACATGTAGGGGATATACACTTACTGTCACTAGGAATGTAGTGTAGACTAAAAGTAATTATAAGATGTTAATTGAGGTTTTTTTCTACACCCTACTGTATGTGCATACTATACAATTCCACACCTCAATGGGTATGTGTAATCTTAAATATTTGTTGGGATATATGTCCTATTGTTCTATAAATATTTGCATTCACGTTGATGCATGTGCCCTATTCAAACACCACAATCATGGTGGCCTGTTGTTACCAAACATCCCTGCATGCTGTTGGAATATCCACTGTTGTTCAATATATGCATGTGTTATGCTTGCTGTTCAACTGTTGGAACCTTGGTGTGTTGGGTTAATGGGAGTATTACTGCATGCTGTTCCAACTAATCTGGAATGCTGTTGTTTATGTTGTAATTAAACTCACCTAATCACAGAATGTATGGGAAGGCCTGTCCCAGCGGACCCACCTGTCCTTCCTCAGCTGGCGAGTGCATCTGGCACCAGCAGGTCCGGTGCCGAGCCCAGGCTCCCCTCCTCCATTGGTCCTGTGCCACCTTCGGGTGGAAGCGCTACAGGGGATGGGGCTCATCCCCCCATGCAAGTGTGGGTGGAGAAGGGCCACCTGTCACCCTTTGAAGGGTCCGGGCTGTGGTGCATAGGGAGATCCAGCGTTCAGTCGCTGATCCCCTACGTCAGCTCGAGGCGAGAGTGGCGCATCTCACTGGTGAGTCTGCCCAACCTACGCAGCCCCCAGCACAGCCACCCTCGGGGCTGTGAAGGTGCAGTGGTGACTGCCCATGGGTGGGGATCTCAGTTCCACTGTTACCATCTGTGGGCTCATGGGCTTACGATTTCCAAACATCCGTCCCCGTCAATTGTTTTCACCCACCCCATGTATCATACACCACCCCCTGTATGCGTCTTGTCTGTCTTGTCTGTTTACCTCCCCAACCTACCTCCATGAACATACCTACTTCCTCTACCTCACTTTCCACTCTCACTTGAAAAAAAAAAAAAGTCACTCTGTACCCACAAAAAAATTATGCCCCATACATAGCTGCCCATTTCGCGCACACATGTCCACTGGACATGTAAACTGATAATTATAATTGGCAGTACAACATACCTTGTTGTCCTCACCCCTCTCCCAGGGGTGGAAGGTTTCAAATTTCACTCCAAATTTATTGCATATGCACAGCTGTTGCTAGTAAAGAAATGGGCAGCTATGGACCTTCCCTACACCTGTCCTGCACATCCCGAGCTTGTTTACCTACTGTCTGTCCCTCTCTGTGCCCCCTTTTTCACCACTTTCCTATCTCCCCATTTTCTTTTCTTTAAAAGAAATTAGCGCGGGGGTTAGCGGGAGTAAGCACTTTTAAGCGGTAGTAAGTGGGTTTAAGTGAGTGTGCGCATGTGTGCGCTTAGCTAAGCATCACTAAGCGTCACGCAAACCTGCACAAACCCGCTTACAACTGCTTAAAAGTGCCTTAGTCACTCTATGTCATGGCCCTTGTTCTGCTCAGCAGCAAAAGAAAAAACCTCTGCCAGTTTCGAACTACAGACCATTGACACAATAGACTGCATGAATTACCACTAAGCCACAGCAGACATTCAAATAACTTGGTGCTGAAATAAATATATCATGCATTACAATGAGGGAATGTAAATGGAAATTAGGAATGGTATGACACAAATCCTCTTCTGTGGGTCTTTACCAGCAGTTGTTGTGGAATTGCATGACATGACTGTGAAAAGAGAATCAGCCATCCTAGCAGGGAATAAAGTTACAGTAGCACCTTACAACCACCACACAGTATCAGACCAGGATAAACACTGGCAAAGTTGAATAGGGCAGAGGCCAGACTCCCCAACTGTGACTGCTTTACAGGGATGTCCCTGATTTATAAACAAATGTTAGCTGTGCCCCACTGAATAACTCTGAAAAGTACTAACTTTAGGCAGAGAAGTGTGGAATCACACGTAATGAATAATGTCAATAGGTGAGAGTAGACACTGCTTGCACGTCAGAAAAGGTGTAGTTATTCATATGCTCTGATTCCCAAGAAAGTCTCAACTGCAATATCTCTGTAATATATTGGAGGTGTATCTCACTTATATGCACCTTTCACTGAGGTTGTTGAAATATATACCTGAGAGTATCTGAGGCCTGGCAGAGGCAGAAACACACAGGCATATCAGCATTACTGCTGTTACACACTCTGCAAATAGCTTTGGAAGGAGTTCCACAAGCATGCCCTTATGTAGGAGTACAACACAGAAATATCACAGGATGTAGCCATGTACTGCTAGCAACCAAATGTGACAATGCCAATGTGCCAGTGCTGAAAAGACTGGTGTGGTGCACAGACAAAGTATAATAGGCTAACCTCTAGCTACCATCTGGATATGTCCACAGGTGGGAGCTACGCAGACAGACTACTTGCCTTGATAGACTAACAGGTACACAGCAACCCTGTATGTTCAGCAAGATAAACCTCACATGATAATAAAAAATGCTCTTTGCAGTTCTGCACCCCTACCCAAAGGTACAACACACCTGTGTATTCAGGCAAAAACAAGGGTGTAGGTAGGCATACTCAGTACTGAAATATGTCCAGTTGTCTTGAGCAGCCTGTGCTAATGTCAACACAAACAAACCACAAACTGTTCAGAAGTGAGTAACATAATAATTACAGTATAGCAGTTCACAAACACTGCATGTGCCACAGGAATACAGTGCAATAACCACATTTGTATGGCAGTTAATTGTCTAATTCAGAAAGAAAGTACATACTCCCATGTATCCTGTGTTAGCATTTGGAGGGGTGAGTACATGTCTACACTGAGAAGTGTGTACTGGAAGCAGCAACATTCAGGTTTGAGTACAACATGCATATCACTGGCTACAACCCTAGCTTCAGATAAGAGACATATACCAACCTTCTGACTGACACAATGGTGTCCAGAGCAAACAAGCATGGGCCCCACCTTGGAAAGCTGAAAGGGCTACGCCTACCTAACCTAGCATTTTATAGCAGTGGGCTGCAATCACAGTGAGTACTGCAATCACCACACAGCAGGCTGCATGCAATTACCTAATGGTGATCAGCAATTGGTGCAGTGGCTGTCACATGCACATGTGCAGATACCTAGAAAAGCAGGCTGTACCTGCTGTCCACACATGCAATAATATCATTGCAGGTACAGGGAGATAGAGAGTGAGAGTGAGAAAGAGACAGAGACACAGACAGAGACACAGACAACAGAGACAGAAACAGAGACAGAAACAGAGGGAGAAACCCAAAACAAACAACCAAAAAAAACCCCCAACAAAACTGTAACAACAGACGGAGCAGGGAAATACAAAGGTAAGGTATGTAACTCATATGTATGTGCTTGCATGTAGTAGATGTTCCTGAAGAGTACTCTACACACTGCAAATCATCCATGTGTGGCAGCAGTATGCATCTATCTGTATCTGCACATGTGCATACGGCAAAGGACATACTGCAACTGTTAGTGAAGGGTGGACAGATATCTGTCGTTGAAGGTTGTTATGTGCATATATCTATGTAGGTCGTAGTGTGTGGCATAGAAAACAGCATGCAGTGCTGATATATGTCATGTGGTGGTTAAACGCTGTGGGACTGATTTGTCAGATCTGCTGTGTTACAGCCAGTGAGGCCTGCTAAAGCTACATGGGCTGAGGACACCAAAATGCATTCTGCACAACACTGTGCAATATAATCACATAACTGTACATCCCACAACTGTTGCATAAGTGATATCCCCACCATGAAAGGTGGACTGTACATGTGCCTATATGTACATCTATGTGTACAGCAATGGATGTGTACATGTATGTGTATAGATATGTGTATATATATATATATATATATATATATATATATATATGTATATATATATATATATATATATATATATATATATATATATATATATATATACATATATATAGAGAGAGAGACATGGGGTCATATGTACTGCAACAGGTGTGTGGTGACCAAGGCATGGACTGTAGACAAGTGTCGATACTGCAGTGCCATTCCACCTTTCCAAAACACTGTACCCATTAACTACCACATAGGTAGAGATCTACCTAACACTGAAGGTGTGATAAAGGAACATGGGACACAGGTGGACAGTAGCCTCCTCTTTGATAAAGACAGTGCCACACTAGACCTGTAATCTGTCTGTGTGGTATGTGTCATGACAACAGGTGTGTCATCTAGGGAAATATAGGTCAGTGTTCCCTTCTACTCATCACAATGCCCTGTGGTATGTACCTCACATGACAACTACAGCAGGTGGAAAGGCCACAGACATACCTCACAAAGGGTAATACTGGCCGCAAACAGATGTCCTATGCAGACTGACTCACAAAACCACATCTAGACTGTATTGCATACAGGCCACAGAGGTGACCTCTGCCGACATACAGAGGTATGTCAGACCCATAGCTGGGTGACAACCACCATGGCAACATATCACAATCCCTCCGGGATACACGCTCTAGGGCCCTAAACCTCGTCAGCTCACTAAACAGCACATGCTGGAGGGATAGGTTCCTATCTCAGAGATATGCCATACACTGGAATAGACCATCTAGCAATAGCAAACAAGGCTCCTCATTAGCAGTTGTCATAAATACCCCTGATGATTGTTTGGTAGATTAGTAATACACCCCAGGAATCCCCTCTGTGGTTCTGGTTGACGGGGCAAGTGAAATCAAAGTACATGTGTGTCAAAGGCCAGGGTAGCATATGGCTAGGCTGCTGTAGGCCCTAGGGCCAATAGCATATTACCTACCTATGACACTATGCACTCACACATGTACTCAATGCAATACCTGCTATGTGAGGTTGAATAAGTGTAACTCTGAATGTGTGCAAGGTCTGTAAAGGTGTGATAGGTTAGTGTGAAGTTGTATCTGACATGGTAGTGTCTATCCTAGCTGTGAGGCCAGCAAAAGATGTGTATTGTACTGTTAGGCAGACATAGTAGTATGGCATACGATGTGACGTAGTTCCTTGTTGACGACCGCAGTGTCTCATTGTAGCTAAAGCAATACATGTATGCTTACTGAGTGGTACTGCTGGCGAATCCAACTCCCATATGAACTGTAGTACTACCCGAAGCTGTAGGCCTAAACAGCACAGTATGGTGTGTGTTCACATTGCTTGGAAACAATGTCTTGTGTGTTTCCTGTAGTCTGCACAGAGGACATAACTCAGGCATAAGGGTTTGTAAGTAGTGTCACACAGTACTGTATGGTACACAGGTAAAGCTCATCTGTGTTGGCATACAGTGGTGTGTTGTATGTTTGTCTGATGTGTGTGTAATTATGCCTGTACCATGGTCACAATCATATGTGTGTTACAGGGTATACTTGTGTATCTAGCAAAATATATACTCTGTTACAGCAGTATGCCGCCTATAGTAACAACTGTGCACATATGTTAGGCAGGGCTATGGCATCAATGACTAGGGTGGTTGACTGGTACTACTGTAACTGTACTTTACATTCATTGCAATGGATGACATCTCTGTTCATGCATTGGCGTGATATATACCCCTGTGGCGAGGTTGTGCATTGTGTCACAAACAGTGTGCTGGGTACTGTTGTATAGTGGTTTGATATATAGAGTGTGCCAGGCACTGTTAGTCAGTTGTGGCCTGAGAACCAATAAGTGGTATTGAACATGTGTATCCTCTGACAGACAAATGGATGGTATATATGTCAGTAAAGTGATATCTGTGGTTAAAGGTGTAAAGTGTGCCACAGGACTCGCTCACACATATTGTTCATATCTCTTTCAGCCAGATGGCCCACCAACGTAACCCATTTTACACAGCAGTGGGGGAAGAGGAGATTCAGCAAAGCCTGGTGCAGCACTACACAATGCTGTTTTCCAGAAGCAGCCAGCACCAGCAGGAGCGGACTGCACTGTGGCAGGATCTTGTTCGTCGGGTAAATGACATAGGCATGCATAATCGGACATATGAGCAGGTACACCATCACTACAGTGATTTAATTAGACATGTCCGGTGGCATGCGTCTGATATCCAAAGACAACAGCTTGCCACAGGTGGTAGGGTGGCCATTCATCTCCCCTCACCAGAGTGGAGGAGCTGCTCCTAAGCATGGTGGCTCCTGGACAACAACAACAGCAACTCTCACTGACATGTGTTGTCATGGAGGCCTGAGCCACCCAGCATGTTCACATGGAGCAAGCAGGTAACATGCCCTATCTGTAGACTACAGTTAACTGTATTGTTATATTATGTCTACGTGAGATGTGTACTGTGTGTTTAGCAGTTGTGCTGCCTAGTGTTGTGCAATACTGATATTTGGAATATTATCTGTACACCTGTGACTGTTGACTGTTGTTCTATTGTAGTTTAGCATACCCACAGTAGCAATGCCACAGTTGTGGCCACTGACGAACTCTCTCATATTCTCATAGGTCCCTCTGGTATGACAGCAGGGCAGGCGATCCATGCTGGTGAGTGTGGTATAACTGCAATGTTGATAATGAAATGTGCATGTCATAGGTGAGGTGTAGGCCATGTACACGTAACACACCTACACATAATGCATGCTGTGCATGTTTGCTGTAAGACGTTGCACAGCTCAGTAATGTCAGTAGCTGCCTCAATGACATGCAATACACAGAGCATCAGACACAGTTGTGGCAACACCGTACTGCACATTGGATAGGCATAGTTGCTACAGCTGTACACAACATAACATATTTATCATACGCAGTACACAAAAACATGCTACATATGGCGTTACCACACACCCGCTGTAAGGTCACACTTCAGTATCCCACATGTCATCCACACACATGATGTACCTCAGGGGTAGAGGCCTATCATGGGGCTGTGCAGCACTCTTCAACACATAACACAGTCATGTTAGGCAATGCTCCCTATTGGGCACCTCACACACCCATGTACAAAGTGGCTGTGTAATTGTGAATGTAGCCACGGCACTGCAGTTCAGGTACAGCATGCTAGGTGGTGGTCTGTCACACATTAGTAGCCATGAGTGACCACAAGATGCATGATGATGATGGCACATGGTACTACACCCCATCCAGTTACAGTGACCACAGTACTACACATAGCAGTCATTGCTTTGCACCTCAATGTTGTGTGTGTGCAAACATATGCACCTATACACAATATGCATAGCATGTTGTGTGTGTGCTTACATATGCTAGTATACACAATATGCACAGCAGTCGCCATCTGTACAAAGTGTCACATATATGTCCTGGAATGCTGTTGGGTGTATAGGTCACATGACACACATTGGGTATATGTGGTGTTTAATGTTGCAGTAATGTAGCATGCCATGTCATGGCTGGCACCAACATATCTGCAATATGTCCCACACTCACCATAACCACTGTACAATGGCCATGTCGAGCATTGGGATTCCTTCACGTCTACATGCACCACTCATCCCTTGTGTGTGCATAGCATGCATGTGCTACACCTGTGCCCACTATTATCTGCTATGGACACAGACACTGTAATCAGACATGGAAATCTATGTGTCACACAGATAACACATGCAGCCATGGTATGTATACCTGTGAGTGATGGTGCACAGGACATTGCAGAGCTGATAATACTTGCACAGCAATGTTGTGTCCATGTACACATTGTGTTCCAGGGTGTAGCCAATCACTGAACAACTACACACATGCATCAAAGCCATGTATACTGTCATTAAATAGGGCCATCTACACTTGCACTGCATGGTCTTGAGCAACACATATTCTGCATGCTGACACGTGTGAAGTGACTGTTTGCCTTGTGATACTGTCACCCACCTTCACCCACTATTGAGTATTTGTTGGATTGCTGGTGTGTGTGTTTGTGTTTGTGTGTGTGCATGTGTGCATGTGTGTGTGTGTGTGTGTGTGTGTGTGCATGTGTGCATGTGTGCATGTGTTCATGTGTACATGTGTGCATGTGTTCATGTGTGCATGTGTGCATGTGTGCTAACATCATGTACAGATTGTAAAGTGTGTTTCCTGTCTTCCTCTCACAGGTGCTGAGTTTGGGGTGGCTGAAAGCAGCAGGGAACCTGAAGTCACTGCCACAAATAGTGGAGATGATGAGACATGTATTCTGGCACAGGAAGGTTTGACAGGGTCTGTCGTTGGTCCGCCAATCGACAGTACACAGCGTTCAACCCCATCTATGTGCACACTCATACTGCCAATACATCCCTCATCACCAATGGCCTTAGCCGAGGGACAGCATACAGTTGGCATTGACCAGGAGAGTGTGGTACCCATGGCACTTGCATCCCCTCACAGCAGCCATAGCCAGATTCCTGGAATGGTACCACATAGGTGGATGTCCAGGGGTTCTCAGGGGAACACTGCTGGTCATATTGCCCCTGGCAGACGTGCCCTCACAGGTCTTACAACCTCCAGTATGTTCCGGGCTGTAATGCAGGCACAGGCACGTATGGAACGGTACACCAGACAGGGACTAAGGGCACAGAGGGCCCATTACACCGCTATCAATGACAGCATCCGTGACCTTGCTGGTGCCATCCGGAATTACACCAAGGTCATTGATAGACGTTGGGGGGGAGACATTAGATGCCCTCCACAATGTGTTTTCCCTGAGCCAGGACTGCGCGGGACAGTTGAGACGTCGACGTGAATGCATGCCAGCATCAGCTGGCAGTCATCGCGGATGGCCCACAGATCACAGCCCTCCCGTAGTGGCAGTACCAGGGGCTGGCCTGTCCATTGACCATCCTAGTAGACCATGTGCACGTGGCTCTGGCCAGTCCCAGCAGGGACATGGGTCCAGTCGTCATACCTCTGCCTCTGATGATAGTACTCAGTCAGGGTTGGTACTCAATACTGTCAGTAGCACCCGTGCCAGGCACAGGTACCATGTCCATGGCCAGAGACAGTGATCTGTACAGCCTAGCAGGTACAGTCTGTGACTGCCCCACAACCTCCCATACATGGCAGCCACATGGTGGAGCTGTGTGCATGCAGACACACACACATTAACCAAACAACTAGGGCTCACACATACACACACACATTACATCAACATTGGCCCATGCTGTACTGTTGTCCCACACACACACACACACACACACACACACACACACACACACACACACACACACACACACACACACACACAGACATGTCGATTGGATGGGTCAATGTCAGGCTCTGGCAAACCAACAACACACCCTGTGCATATGATGACACCTGTGCCACCTCCTGTCATCTGTAACATTGATGCAGGAACAGGCTAACATGGTGCTGATGCACAGGGTGACATTATAGCAGTGTAGCAATATTAGCAAGTTGTCAACAGGAAAGTGTAATGATATCCTTGTAGGTATATCTCAGCAGGTGTTATGCATCAAAGCTCTGATTGACAATGTAGCATTGTTTACACCAGTGTTAGGTCTGAGTATGTATTGTCCACCCATGTGCCACTTGGCTGAAGTGTAAAGTGTTGCCAGCATGTGTTAGTGAGTGGACAGTACATGTGTGATGTGTGCAGTACAGATTAGCAGGTGTACATCTGTGAACATGGTGGGTGCGCACTGTCTGCATGTACGTGCATAGTGGACACATGGGATGTGTGACATACCCTGTTGTACACATTGTTAACATCTCATAGTATCTTTCGATGGCCAGTATGCATTCTACTACAGATATGTACTAACATGGGTACACATGTGTGTATGACATGGGTTGACACTATGCTGTGGGTGATACTGTTAATATCTGTCAATGATTTGCAGTCTGGTAGTATACACAACCTCAACAGCATGACTATAACCAATCATTAGATGATGTCCTGACAAATGACACACAGTTGTAGGGAACTCAGTAACAGTTGGATCCTTCTGGTACTATACTATATCAGTAACCAGTGGTATTGACTGCCACCCGTTCCTGGGACCACACCTGTTTGGCATATAGCCCTCTTAGGTACATGCAAACACACTAGGGATATGTCCATCCACATCTGGAAATGCATGCATTGGCCTGCAATGCATTCCCTGGATGAGACGCATATCCTACATAAGGGTATCATATAGACAGATACCTGTTGTCCGATACATGCTGTATAGCAGTAAGCTGACTATGGCATAGTCATCCACATTTACTATACATACTATCCTGACAGTACCACATAGGTGGTAGCCCTCAACATGTATGTTGGGTACCAATGTGTACATACAGCCACGTGTTATGTCATCTGTCCCTTGGTATCCACATATCCATAGGTATTGTGGAGTCCCTCGGTGTATCACATAAGACATTAGGGGCCTGAATGCATATCCACAAGGCTGTTGTACACCTATAATGACTGTCCATTATTGCCAGTCGTTGTTGTGTATGAACATGTCTGACATATACCCCAGGCATATACCCTCACTCACACTACTCTATAGTAACTGTCATGGGTGTGTGTGGCACAGATGACCTTGGCCACAGATCACTACAGTGGCCGGCCTTGTCACATACATAAATATGTGACCTATGATCTGAGAAGCAGCGGCACAATCTGTCAAAGGAAACAAATGTATTCATGTAGTATGCAGGCTTCACACCTATGTACTGATTGAGGTCACATGTACACATATTTATTTGCCATGCAGATACCTGATGTGTGCAATGCACATACTGTTTTAATCATGATATGTCATACCATAGTAAAAGCAAAACCCACACTGTATTGGCCAACTGTGTCACACACACTCAGCAATTGCAGGATTCAAACCCCTACCTAATTATGTTATGATACTAGTGAGATACGCATTAACATGGTGCATTATGTGCTTTACTGGGTGGTTTCTCTTCTCCTGCTATATTTGTAGGATGCTGACATCATCAGACTTTCCAAAGAGGAATGTACCTCTTCTAATGTGTTTTCCCAGACTCCAAAAAGGGGACTCCTCTCAAAGAAAATCACACACATACACCCCCTCACACACACACACTGTCAGTGTTTGCAGGGTTCAAACCTCTACCTAACTATGTTATGATACTACAGAAATATGCCTTAACACGGTGCACTATATGTTTTACTGGGTGGTTTTGCTTCCCCTGCTGTATTTGTAGGATGCTGACATCATCAGACTTTCCAAAGAGGAATGCACCTCTTTTAATGTGTTTTCCCAGTCTCCAAAAGGACTCCTCTCAAAGGAAATCACACATGCCCCAATCATACACTGTAAGCATTTGCAGGATTCAAACCCCTACCTAACTATGTTATGATACTAAAGAGATATGCATTAACACGACGTGCTCTATGCTTTACTGGGTGGCTTTTCTTCTCCTGCTATATGTGTAGGATGCTGACATCATCAGACTTTCCAAAGAGGAATGTACCTCTTTTAATGTGTTTTCCCAGTCTCCAAAAAGGGCACTTTTCTCAAAGGAAATTGCATACATACACCCCCAAACACACACTGTCAGCATTTGTAGGATTCAAACCCTTACTTAATTATGTTATGATACTAAAGAGATATGTATTAACACGGCGTGCTATATGCACTACTGGGTGGTTTCACTTCTCCTGCTATATTTGTAGGATGCTGACATCATCAAACTTTCCAAAGAGGAATGTATCTCTTTTAATGTGTTTTCCCAGTCTCCAAAAAGGGCACTCCTTTCAAAGGAAATTGCACGCATACTGTCAGCGTTTGTAGAATTAAAACCCCTACTTAACTATGTTATGATACTAAAGAGATACACATTAACACGGCGTGCTATATGCATTATTGGGTGGTTTCACTTCTCCTGCTATATTTGTTGGAAGCTGACATCATCAGACTTTCCAAAGAGGAATGTACCTCTTTTAATGTGTTTTCCCAGTCTCCAAAAAGGGCACTTCTCTCAAAGGAAATCACACACAACCCCCACCACACACTGTCAGCATTTGCAGGATTCAAAACCCTACTTAACTATGTTATGATACTAGACAGATACGCATTAACATGGTGCACTATACGCTTTACTGAGTAGTTTCACTTCTCCTGCTATATTTGTAGGATGCTGACATCATCAGACTTTCCAAAGAGGAATGTACCTCTTTTAATGTGTTTTCCCAGTCTCCAAAAAGGGCACTCCCCTCAAAGGAATTTGCACACATACACCCCCCCCACACACATACACTGTCGGCAGGATTTAAACCCCTACGTAACTATGTTATGATACTAGAGATATACGCATTAACACGGCATGCTATATGCTTTACTGGGTGGTATCTTTTCTCCTGCTATATTTGTAGGATGCTGACATCATCAGACTGGACATGGTAATGCGTGTACACTTTGTTTTATGCAATTCCAGGAATGAGCCATGTGGGTCAGCAGGTGTCAACAGCTTGAACAAGACCCCATAATTCTTACCTTGTGTGATCTATCTGTGGACACATTGACATTCCTTCATATGTCAACACATATTTATGCACAGATTGTTGGTTTTGTGGATACGATGTGTCTGGGATGTTGATAAAGGGCTATTCAAAGTCTATGTGGGACATGTGTAGCTCTGTTCAGTGATGTATGTCCTGGGTGGCTGCCTTGCAAACAGTCTAGCATGTTTGGGAACCATGATCTGCACATGAACATACCACAGTTGGTAGGGTTGTGTGTTTGTCAGCTTCCAATAGCTCTGTTTATGACTTCAACCATGATGGACTCCATGGCCTTCCAGATCAGACTTCATAGGCTTAGTGGACTATACTTCCCATGGTGTGTTATGCATCAACACTTGTGGGGAGTGGTATATGTTGCTGTAACACATTCAACAGTTCCAGATCCTGTGGAGAGGGTGAGGCTCAACAGACTGTTCAGGTGCAGGGTCTGTTTGTTCTGTAGTTCATGCATGACACATATTGGGAAACAATGTAATCCAATTGCTGCCATGCTTTTGGCTTTGGGGGGAGCTGTTCAGCCATTCTACATGTGATATCTCCTGGTATGATGATAGGGACTATCGTCAGTGGGAGGTGGGTATGTATATATGGGCCTGTCTGACAGGATGTCGGCATTGTCAGTCAGGTACAGTTGGCCCTGACTCAGGACATATATGAGTGTACATTGCTATTTATGACATAGCTGAAGGAGGTGTCATGATTCAGTCTGGACTCCTTCTCAGCTACTCTTTACAAAACACCAACAAACCTGAGCACTAATCCCTGTTATACTCTTTTACACACTTAACACCCTACTGATCCTTTGTGATCAGGCTATGGAGTATGTCATCATAATATCCTGGCATGTCCAGGGGTCAGTTTTGTGTGTACTCTCCAGTCCAGCTGGTGAATATTGTGATTTTGACACAATGTCACATCTGCCTCATGTACACAGACAACCTCTCCTCCTCCCAACAAACTCAGATATATGTGAGAGATGCAACTATATAGACATACAGGAGGCTGAGCTCTCTCGACCCATGACTGGCACAGTCTATCAGGTGGTGAAGGTAACCACACACACCACATATCAGTCTCACATAAACCTATAGCGACAGCAATCAAACCACATTATCACACATAAACATACTCGGAGGCTCTAAATAAACTCTGCCTAAGCAGCAGAGACCTCCAAAGCAGACACACAAACAACTGCTACCCCACTACAATACCCACATATCACATAGTTCACAATGTCAGTGTGCCACACAGTCACTGCCCTTCGGGCTAAACAACACACCTAATACACTTGTAATAGGTGACACTTATTGTCAGACACACTGACGTCCCACTCACCAGGCCAAACAAGGGAATAGTCACTTTGAGCTGTCTGTCTGGTGCCAGGATCCACCACATAACACATGCACTCAGGTCACTCCAAAGCAAGTACAGGACTGGCTCCATCATTGTCCATGCTGGTGCGTAAAACCTCAGATGTTCCTCCCTGGACCACATGACATGATACATAGAGGAACTCTCTGATCATGTAGCCCAGGCCAGTATGACCCTGACCTTGTCTAGCATCTTACACTCACCAAGTATGATGTCACAGTATACAGACAAACTTATCATGTTTAACAGTTGGCTAACATATTGGTGTCATTCAAAGGGGATCCAGCGTCTGTCAGCCTGGGGTGACATGCTCGACATGCCACGTAGCTTCCCTATGGATAGCTTGCACCTGTTACCCTTGAACTTTCTAATACTGGCTAAGGCACTTGATACCACCATAGTGCCTTTTTTAAGCGGGGCTCAAAAGACAAACCCACCTCCATAGACATTACAGAGTACCTGAAACTAAGGGTAATGCTGCTCAACACCAGCTGTGTTACCCTCAAATTGCACCCACTCAGGACTCCTCAGTATGGAGAATAGCAATATCTGTGCACTAACAGACACCTGGTTCAGGCTCCCAAATGCACACCAGCACTACCAGGTTATATTTCATACCATGCTTTCTGACTACAAAATTCAGAATGGCCAACACAAATAGGGGGAGTATCCATATACATCACAGATACACATACCTCCAGGTTAGTAGCACTGCACAAAGCATCACAGACCATACATATGCAACTAACATTGTGCAAATCTGCCTTTCAGTTTGTTGCCTGCTACAGACCACACTCACAAACTCAGTTACCACACTTAGCTTTCCTGTGAACACTTGACAATATGAAGGTCTCCCTAAACACCATTATATTGAGTGACTTCAAATACCCACACATTGACTGGGGATACTACTCAGGCCCCAACACCCTCGCACAACAGTTGCTACTATTTGTAAACTCATATGCTATGGCACGACTGGTCACCACACCCACAAGAGGGGAAAACATATTGGACCTGATCATCACCAACATGAGGACTCTATGTTCCACACCAGCGATATACCCCTCATTGGTAAGGTCAGAACATATATTTATCTCACTGGACATCCATATCCCGTCCCCACACCCATCCTGGGTAATCTTGGTGAACTTCTCATAAGCCAGCGGCTCACTTTACCAAAGCAAGGTGGTATCCTTCAGAGACCCTGGGACAGTGGTAAATACGGCTCAGACTGCTGAATCCTTTACATACACATTCTATGGACACCTAGTGGACTGCATGGATTGTGCTATCCCAAATAACAACAGGACTCACTCCTGAATGGCAGGGGACCTGTCTGGTAGACCCCAGCCATTAATAAGCTATACAATGACAGGAGAAAGCTACTACATGATAGAGCACAATCCCAGAAAGGGAAGGCATCTGTGATCTGTACTAGCAGACAGCTACGATCACTCATGAATTTATCTAAGGGCCGCTTCTAACGGACAATTGCACCAGACACGTAGGACAATCACAAGGCCTTCTTCAGTTATGTCAGGAACCTGGGTGGACACTCACTGATATGCTGTAAGTTACAGCATACTGGTTAAATATACCCTGAGCCCACTGACATTGCCAACATCCTGGCAAACAGGTTCAGTGCAGATGTCTCCCCCCATCCCCCTAAGGAGCAACTATCCATCTCAACAGAGTGTAACCTCCCTGACATCACAAATTAACAAGTGAGTGCTGCCCTCCCCAAAGTGGACAACACAGCATCAATGGGACCAGACGGTGTCCTGGCCTGCATCTTACATGAGCTTCATGACAGACGTAACCCTCACATTACGTCACTGTTCAATATCGGAGTTACTACAGGATATGTACCCAAGGAATGGCATACAGCAACAGTGGTCCCGCTCCACAGAGTTGGTGCCACAACGGACCACAGACAATATCGCCCTATAAGCCTGACTAGCCTGACTAGCCTGTTCTGCAAAGCTATCGAGCGTATTGTCATGGGACTCACATACATAGACATCGGGAACCTACAGACATTGTGTCCTACACATTTCAGTGTTGTGGGCAGATCTTGCCTCTTGAACCTGTTTGTATTCTTTAAACAGTTACCAGGTCCATCGACGTAGGGACAGTTGTCCACATAGCCTACCTGGACCTTGCAAAACCCTTCAACATAATGCCCCACTTGGCCATTATGCATAGGCTCACCAGCATCAGTATGGACACATATCTCACACGATGGATTGCTACCTGGATCAGGGATAGCACTCACATGGTCAGACTTGCAGGTGCCATGTCTGACTATACACCAGTTACACGTGGCATCCCACAAGGCTCAGTCCTGGGACCTCTCTTGTTCAGTATATATTTGTCTGACGTACAGGCTAACACAGGGGGAATATGGCTGACCATGTTCGCAGATGACTGCAAACTGGGTGCCATAATCAACTCTCCAGCTGGCACATGCATACTCAAACAGGGTCTCACAGAGATGGATGACTGGTGCCTGAGCCATAGCCTACAGCTAAATGCCATTAGTTGCATAGTCATCCCCTTTGGGAATAACAACATGCTCACACATTACCACATAGGTAGTAATCCATTACATACGGTAGGAGTTGTTAGGGGTTTGGGGACACGACTTGTTCTTAC
Source organism: Protopterus annectens (assembly GCF_019279795.1). NCBI lineage: Eukaryota > Metazoa > Chordata > Ceratodontiformes > Protopteridae > Protopterus > Protopterus annectens. The sequence goes on along the minus strand of NC_056737.1, from coordinate 779,493,931 downwards.
TGTCGCCTTTGACAATCACGTTGCCAAAGTGGTTAGACAGACCTTTTATATAGCCCACCTTATCCCATATGGTTTCACATCTAGATCAAGTGAGGTCATTGTGCCCCTATACTCATCACAACCATGCTTGGTTACAATGCCACATTTGGGATGTACCTTACCCGACACCGGCAGCAACTGTAATGGCCACAAAAGTTCCTCACCAAGCAGATCTAGGGACTCACACGGATGCCCTGCACAGCTCTACTCAGTCGCTTACCGCCTACTCGGATATGATGTGTGCCTGTTGTTTACGGAAATACCCAACCCAGAATTACTGGACATGCTCCACCTCAGGATATCTGACTCCCTTGGAGCTACACACTCCAGGGACATATACCTCAGCACAGATGTTAATAGGACATGCTGGAGGGACAGATTCTTATCCCAGAGGCTCTGGATTGTAATCCCGGTTTCGCATAGGCAGAGCCACCCACTGACCACCTACAGGAGACATCTTGACAACTGGATGGGTGATCGTATGTTTACCCCTGGGATATCTTCTGGGTCCCTGCTAGACAGAGGCACACTAGCTTAAACGTACATGGGCTATCTTGTGTGACCTACTATTCACAGGCACAGTGTAATAATCTGACAGGGTTGCGAAAGCCAAACACACTCTAGCTAGGCTTGTACATGCCCTAGGGCAGATAGCCTAGTATCGACCTCTGAACCTATGATAATGTTCGGGATGCACAATGTTTATTGCTGATACTGTTTGCAGGTTTTTATCGTCTTTGCTTTCCCATTTTCTATGAACAACTTAGGTATCTGCAGAACATATTTGATTATGACAGGGTTCCACTATATTATATATGTTACTGTTGTCATATAACTGTGTGCACAGGGCAGATTGCTGGATAGTGAGAGGTTCCTGGGTTAACACATGCAACTGCCAGATATGTGTGGCCCACTGCTGTACTCAGACATGGCCTAAGTGTGTGAGCATGCCCAGTTCAGGCTTTCCGTGTTTTGTTGCCTGACATTTGTCTCATTTATTCAAGTGTGTGAGCATGCCCAGTGTGACCTTTCAGTATATTGCTATCTGAGGTCCACTACATTTGTTGATCTGTGTGAACATGACCAATAATAACATTTATACTGTGTGTGTTGGAAGCCAGATTCTATTCTTACTGCAGGACTCACCTTTGTGTCATAACTCGACAGAGATTATGCTGTGCCTGCAGGGTTTCCATGAGATACTTTGCATAGACTTATCAACATTTCTTCATGCAGGCTGACCACTGCAATGCTGTCATGGTTTAGTGGTTCAGTACTATAGCTATAGTGCACAGTATCCTGGATTCAAGGCCCATCACTGCTTTATATTTTCATACTGAGCAGACAAGACTGCTTAAGGGCCAGTAGAGCAAATATGAGCATGTTGGCTTTTGTTCAGCTATGCCTACTTAGACCAGGCTTGTCCGACATTGCTCAATATTCACCAACATTGCTGGACGTTGCCCAATATTACTCAACATTGACCACAGTTGTGCTAGTTGGTGTGTGCGATTTTGTTTGCATATACTACATGGTGGTAAATGCTGTTTAGCACTGCTTTATATTGTTTAACACATGGCAATCATGCCTCAGGTGGTGCTGCAGGGCTGCCTATGTCGGATACACATACTACACTCCCTATACATGTATGAAAGCAGGTAGTGTCAACTTAGGCATCCTTTTTACTATGTGTGCGAGTCAGAGAGAGGTATCATTTCCAGAGTTCCTACTGACCCAGTGTATGTGCTATGCATTGCCTCTTTGCCAAGGCCAAAGCATTCTGCCTACTGGGTCAGGCTCAGGTTGTTTCCCCCTTTCCCTTTCACGTTTTACGGTCA